>NC_058164.1:6830044-7130044 GCF_020080835.1 Cotesia glomerata
GAGATTCCGTCCTCTGCATAATTTACCAGATCTTAAGCGTCAGTTTATTCAATTTATTCAATTGAAGTCTGCTGTTGATACCAGAGCTTTAGAATTTATTCTTAACTCTTCTTATTTCTTCTAATTAAAGTTTATTGTTCAATCTTCAGCTCAAGACCTGGAAAATAATTTTTTGAACACTTATATTAAGTAAAAAGAAACTCAATTGGACTATTATTATATTAAATAATCTTTACCATTATTCTTTATCAATTCTATAATAAGCTCTGCTTTAATTGTTTTTGTGTCATTAATTTTTTTTTCATTAACATAACAACTTAATTAACGCCACTGAAAGTTTTACATCCATTGATTTAGGTTTAATAATCGTGACATAGGCATTTTAATCGTTAAATGGTGACAATTAACTTTTAATTCTGGATCTGAAACATAAAATCGAATAGACATCAAAAATATACCTAAAAATAATTAAAAAATGATAAACTTGTCAATTAATAAATTGATTTGAGGTTATTATTCTTTTTTATCAATAATTGCTTCAATTATTTTTTTACTTTTTTTTATTCTTTTATTATCAATAATTAATGTCATTTAATTGACAGCTAATTTTATTTATTACTTAAAATTATCACGTCTTATTTATATAAAAAATAAATCACATCAAAAAAATTAGCCATTACTTGACAAATTTTTATTTTTTTTTAACAGAAAAAATTCGTTTGAAAAAATAATTTTATGACATTAAAGTTAGCTTTCACTTGACCTATTTTCCATTTTATTTAAAAATTAAATTAATCCTAAAAAATTATTTAAAAAAATTGAATTTTTAATTTTTTTTTTTAATTTCTACATGTCTATTTTTTTTTGCCATAATTTATTTGTTAACAAAAGTCCTAAAAATTATTAAATATCTGCTAAATTAATTTTCATGTCATAATTTATTTGGTAAAAAAATTTTTGACCATTGTCAAATATCTGCTAAATTAAGTTACGTAAAAAATAATACCTTTTTTGCGTCGATTAAATAATTATTTCATCGCTGTCATTATGAATTTTTAATAAATCATTCATTTAGGATTAACATTTACTTTTTACTGTCATAAATTAATTATTTTCTGCTCGTTACTGTGTTTGTAAACACTCCTTGTGAGAGAGACGTCAGTTGTGACTTTTTTTTCTCTCAAAACGTTCTAGAACGTTTTCCTCCTTCTACGCACGCACGGCGAGCCGCACGATTTCCCGCCTAATCGGCCATCTTTGTTATAAAAACATGGACGCTCTAGCATACAACAGTACTCCAAATTCTTCCGTGTATTTTAACTCGTACTCGTGAAAGTAAACCAGTGCAATTTATATAAATATATCATGACCCTGAAGTTAGCGGACAGCAGACAAAATAAAATTTCAGATAGGGATATCTACAAGCGAAATTAAGTTTTTCAAGTTTACCAAATTATAAATTGTTTGTCGTTGACTTACCTACAGGTGACAATAAACGAAATTTTTTTTTTACTAATAAAAAATTTTTTTAATTAAAAATTAAATTTTGGGAAACTCTCACCGTGTTTCCTATAGGTTTATGAATATGAAATTTTCAAATTTAGTTTATTTTTGGATTCTAAAAAGATGATTTCAGTTAGTTTTTTAAATTTTGGCTTAGGGCATTCTGGGACGTATATCTGCGAGTAAAATGATTATTATTAAAAAAAAAAAAAAAAAAAAAGTCACCTTTTTGTCTTTGAAAAATCTAAAGATGATATTTTTTTTATTTTAAATTTGATAGTCGGATCGTTAGATATCCTTCATTTTGATTTTTGAAAATTTTGGAGCCGGATATCAAAGTGAAAAATAATCAAAATCGAAATCAAAAATGTCATGTTTTAATTTTTCAAGAATCTAAAGATGATTTATCTCGGATTTTTTATTTTCTTATTTATTTATTGAATATCCTTATTTTTTTGTTTTTTTGAAAATTTTGGTCCGGAATATTAAAATCAAAAATGATGAGAAACACAAAAAAAGAAGTTTTTTGTTTTCATTTCTCAAAAATCTAAAGATGATTTTTTTCAGATCTTTATTTTCTTCATTTGTTCATTAAATATTTATATTTTTCAGTTTTTATATTTATTTTGACAGAGAATATCAGGTAAAGCATAAATAAAAATTTTTTTTTACTCAAGTCAATAAATTTGCCATCTAGATTTAAAAAATTTGAGATATATGATTCACGTTAAACAAAATGACTAAAAAAGTAATTCTTTTGTTAGTTATTTTGTGATGTATGAATCATTTAATCCTGTAGAAAACATATAATGAAGACAATTCAACTGAAAATAATTAGACATGTCTGAAGTAAATAAGGATCAACGAGTAAGGGAAGTATTGGGGACGTAAAATAATAAGAGTAAAACAAGAAAGAAAAAATTTTTCAGTCTGTATTTCAGAAATTTTTAGTCAAATGTTTGAGACAGCTGATATGTGACCACCTCTGACAGATTTCACAGAAAATCTAATTAAAATTTTTTCAGCCTCATGAAGAATCTTCAAGTTTGAATTGATAAAACTAGGAAATTTGGAGTTATTCCGAAAAAACACTTTTTCCGGTTTTCTTTTGTTCGCGATATCTCTTGAACAAATTGACCGATTTTGACCGGCTTGACGGCAATCGACGTAATTTTTTATGTTAATAGCTGATTAGTTTTTGAAATTGATCGTTGAAGCCATTTAAAAGTTATTCCAAAAAATTTCGGAGTGATGTTAAAAAAACACTTGTTTCCAAATATTTTGTCGAGGATATCTCTCGAACCAATCAACCGATTTCTACGTTCTTGGCGGCGATCGACGCGGTTTTTAAAGCTCTAAAAATTATTTCATTTCATCAAAAACGATTCGAAAAGAAATGTCGAAGTTATGTGGAAAAAACACTTTTTTCGGTTTTCTTTCGTTCACGATATCTTTCGAACGAATCAACTGATTTTGACCAGATTAGCGGCGATCGACGTAGTTTCTCTAGGTTAAGGGTGGATTCGTTTTTGGAGTTGATCGATATAGCCGTTTAAAGTTATTCCCTTAAAACCACTATCAAAAAATATTTTTTTCTTAGTTTTTTAAAAATTTTTCAAAATTTCTTATAATCTATCGGTTCAAATTCACCGGAAATGTTAGTTTGAGGGAACTCTTTGGAACGCCGTTTGGTAGGTTCCGATCGGTTTAGTCGTTCAAAAGTTATAAGCGAGTCACATACTAATACACACACAAATACATACAGGCATAGCGTCAACAACGCAGGAGTAGTCAGGGAAGCTTTCTATGATTTTAAAATGTCGAGATCTGATGAAAACTTAATTTTTGAAAAACGGGGTGAAAAGAATAACTTCCCGATTTTTGAAAATGTTCGATTTTCTTAGCGGGAAATGAAAAATAAAGATCTGAAAAAAATCATCTTTAGATTTTTGAGAAATGAAAACAAAAAACTTCTTTTTTTGTGTTTCTCATCATTTTTGATTTTAATATTCGGACCAAAATTTTCAAAAAAAAAAAATAAGGATATTCAATAAATAAATAAGAAAATAAAAAATCTGAGATAAATCATCTTTAGATTCTTGAAAAATTAAAACATGACATTTTTTTATTTCGATTTTGATTATTTTTCACTTTGATATCCGGCTCCAAAATTTTCAAAAAAAATCAAAAATGAACGATATCTAACGATCCGACTATCAAATTTAAAATAAAAAAAATATCATCTTTAGATTTTTCAAAGACAAAAAGGTGACTTTTTTTTTTTTTTAATAATAATCATTTTACTCGCAGATATACGTCCCAGAATTTCCTAAGCCAAAATTTAAAAAACTAACGAGTTTCCCAAAATTTAATTTTTAATTTAAAAAATTTTTTATTAGTAAAAAAAAAATTTCGTTTATTGTCACCTCTAGGTAAGTCAACGACAAACAATTTATAATTTGGTAAACTTGAAAAACTTAATTTCGCTTGTAGATATCCCTATCTGAAATTTTATTTTGTCTGCTGTCCGCTAACTTCAGGGTCATAATATATCATAAATGTAAAAAAAAATTAGATAAACAATTTGAGATATAAATTTGCGCGATTCATTTCGTTTTTGATAGTTAATTTGTTGAGTGAAGTTTTTATTATTTTGCCGGGAGATTATTGACAAGCGACGGGTCTGGTTGCAGTAGCTCCGGTACTGACGATCTCAGTCGGGTGATGCGCACTAGAACGTTTTTTAGTTTCTGCGCATATCTGTAAATCGCGCGTTTTTCCTCGGACCGACGCGCCATCTTATTGCAACAGACTAAAAGCTTAAAAATAAACTACTCCAAAATTCTTCGTGTGTTTTACTTTGTATTAATATTAATTAAATAAAAACGGTGCAATTTATAAAAATATTACAAAATAGTAGAGAAAAATTCAGTAAACTAATTGAGATATTAATTTTCGTAAATTATTTAGATGTTGACAGTTTTTTCATTTAGTGTAATTTTTAGTGTTTTGGAGGTCGTGCTTGTAGGTCAGTGCCAAGTAGTATCAGTTTACCAGTGCTTTATTATTGTTTTTTTGTTACTTTTTTCTTTATTGGAATTAATTGCTCAATTTTTTTTTTTTTGTAAATCAACTTACATATTATTGAATGAATATTATAAATAAAATGATGAAAATAAATTTAGCCGACATCTAAAAATTTTTATAATTTTTTTTTTATTAAAAAAATGATTAAAAAAAAATAAAAAAAAAAATTTTCATTTGTAGAAAAGTTCAAAAACTATAAGTGCAATTTTTAAAAAATAATTTTTAGCTCTAATTTAATAAATTAATCAAAATTAAAAAATCAAAAATGTCGGCTAACTTTATTATAACATAAAACGTATGAAAATTAAGTTAGCCGACACTAAAAAATTTTGGATTATTTTAAATAAAAAATTAGAACAAAAAAACTATTTTTAAAAAATTCTATGGATAATTTTTAAAATTTTCTATATGTGAAAATTTTTGTTTTAATTTTTTTAAAAATTATTTTTCAATAAAATAAATTATCAAAATTTTCATATAAATTGTCTATTATTTTCAATATTAATAAACTAAAAAACTTTTTATTAATTATATCAATTTTTTTTTTGTAGATAAGCCAGAAAAATTTTGTATCACTTCGAGCAGCCAGCATTGGTGAGTAATTAATTAAAAAAACTGAGTACAATTTAAATTATAAAATAAAAATCAAAAAGTAAAACGAAAAGTAGGTTTAGTTAAAAAAATGATGAGAAAAATAAGGTTGACACAGTCACGCACCAGGTAACATAAATCAGTTACAAGAAACGACTTTATTAAAGTAAAAGGTGCATACAATCTATTTTAATAACACAGTATGAATATTCTACGATAATTTATTCCTTGCTTATATTATTAAATTAAGTATAAATATATATACACATCTCTAAACAATGCATACAAAATCAAGAGCATATTTATTGACATGGAATAAGCGAGTTTTATCCTCATTAAAATTTAAATCATATAAAGATTGTGATTAAAATTAAAACGACGGTAAATAATGTATAATATTTACTTCCTGGAAGTAATACTTATGCTCACAGTTGTTGGTCGAGTTGGGCGTATAAATTCGGCTTAATGTATTCAAAATAATTTCGACTTTGTTACATCATTGTTATTGCTCACGTTTTCAGAGAACGCGACCAACTTGCGTAAGCAATAATATAATAATATTTCTCGGCAATTCCAAACAACGACAGTTCGTATGTACAATCATATAACAGACTCTAACATTCTATTACGATTACTATTGCCATTCGTACACGCTAAATAGTGTTAGCAGTTCATACATGATAGAAACACCCGGAGTTTGTTGCATATAGAATTCAAAATCCGAGATAGAAGGTCTACATATATCTAGAACACAGAAGTCATGAAGGAGTTGAGCGCATTTCCCGAGAGATCCAAGTATTTGCTACAGTCGTAGCTGAAGTTGTCATTGTAATTGTACTAGTTGTAGGTGTTGTTGTAGTTGCATAGATCTAAATGTTGCAGTAAGTCTAGAAGCAACAGCAGCAGCACCAGTAGTATAGCAGCGTCTTACTCCGGGGAATTAATGTAAAGCGCGACAAGAACACGGCCAAGTATAAATTTTGACTTACTCAGTAATGACTATTCTTGTAAATTGACCAACTAGCATTGAATATTTATATTTACATACATTTCTTCGCGATTCCTCGTCATTAATATATATCCTTTTTTGTTATACTACCAGAGCTTGGTTGTCCCTGGTGTAATCACGGCATAAATCATCAATTCTTTCAATGCAAGCACGTCTTCTATTTAATATTTAGCGAAGTTTAATTTTTTTTTATATTGAAAATGAAACACTGAATCGGCGAATCGGTGAATGGCGTTATTATTTCTGTCGAGACGTTATGTAGTGCGTGGAAGACGCTAATCAAAGCTCTGCAGACCCTCTACTCCGTATAGTAGTGAGACGGTGCTCTGCTACTGCTGCTGCTTCTCAGAGCAGAGGAAGAGGAAGGTCTTCTCTTCTTCTCATCCAACGGAGACAATCGTGGCTGAGCTCCTGTTGTTCCATTGTGCTCTCGGTTCTACTCTTGTGCCATTATCGAACGAACGCGGTGTCCCACACCCTCTCAATCCTCTTTCTTTTCCTCTTTTATTTTATACCTTTTTTTGTTATTATTATTTTTATAAATATACCTTTTTTTATATCGGATCTCTGAGTTTGAAAGCGTCTGGCAGGTATCCTCGTTTAGTTTGAGGAATTACTATTATATAGAATCCAGCAACTTGCAAATACAAGAGTGCGTCATTTAAAAAAAAAACATTTTTCAGGCGGGTCTTGTACTGTGGTGATGTTTTGGCAACGTTTTTGACAGACTAATTATAGGAGACTTTTATATATATTTTTTTGTATGCAAACTAGAGGATTTATGGGGCTTGTTGAGAGTAAGGGTGAGGGTGAGTGGAAATATTTAGGGATTGAGGAAGAAGGACTCCGTTGGGCGAATGAAAATCGTAAGTTATCGGGAAAAATATTCAGTGGAAAATCAAACAAATCGTGGATAGATTATAAAATGCTGACGTGAGTTTGATATTCGGCCAAGTGTAAGAGGAAAAAAAAAAAAAGGAAAGTAAAAGAGCTGAGATTGAGACGACGAGGGACACAAGCTTGTAAAAGCGTGATCGGGCAACTGCTCTCGATATTAAAAAATGGCTTTCATAGCGTAAAATTCAAATATCTTCTATAGAGTCTGGTCTGATATTTTTATGAAAAGATGAAAAATAATAATGATAATAATAGTTATAGTTATACTGATAGTAATAAAAAAAAATCTTAATTACGTTGAACTTGGAACAGAATAAATTTTAAATTCTCTGGAAAGTTATTTTTTAATGACAATTATTTTTATTATTAAATTTATAAATTATAATTTAAAATTTTTCTTAAAGTTTAAACAATTATTTATTCATCGGATAATTTTCTTCCTCAGAATAATTGCAATAAAAAGTTTGTTAATAAATTTTGGGTATTGATAATTTAATTAAACAACTTGAGGGAAAATGTACATGTATAATAACTTGCGATAAAGTTTTAAATGTCATTCAGTGTCTAGCCTCTTCTCATTAACCCATCAGCAGTATATTGAATAATAATAGAGTTAATTAAAAGTTGCCTGATTAATATTTTCGATAGTTAATTAACCGCACTGTCGAAAATGAATATGAAATTGATTTAAAAAAAAAAAAAAAAATAAAAATCGGCAGAATAAACTTTGTATATTTTAAGTTTTTAATACCACGAACAATAGACGGGGAGCATAAAGCGATGATGACACGGGTTATATCAGATAACAATAGCATAGTAGTAGGTTGGAATGCCGAAACAGAGCCGTGGGGGAATCTGCTAGTGAATGTTTTCGGTGGTAATAACTGCTGCAGGAGATTAAGTGATATCTTTGCCACCCAGACACAAACTACGCGGAAAAGGGGGAGCATTACCGAAAAGAGGGAGAGAGAGAGACAAGCGCGGGTATGACGCGATGCCATTCAATTTTTATTATCGTAAAATGTCTATTCAGCTCTTTGGGCACATCATAATCGCATTTAACGTCTGGTTGCATAAAGAAATTAGCTCATTCATCGAGAGATTTATAAAAAGTATGAATTTCAAATCTGAATCGAAGATCCGATTCATTACCGAATTTACCATCAGTTTACTGCCGGAAATTCAACCCTTAAAAATGAATAATATAATAATAACAATAGTAATAGTGATAATAACCATCAGATTACTGAGATCGTTTTTATTATTCACGGCTCGGATATTAACTGTTTAAACTTAACGTTTGCATTAGCTAGATAAATAAATTCTTTTGGACGGTCGTTAACGACCATTAACAGAAACTGCAGACGAGATAGGCGGAGTCACGTGCAAGCTTTGGCAAACCCAACAGATCGAGAATCCCTGGCAAACACGATTAGCAAATATTGAACGGTTTGTCGTCGTTGACACGAGCCTCAAAAATAACAACGCACTTTTTTTATAGTATTTATTTACTTTTTTTCGTATTTCACGTTTAACTTTACTCTCCAGCCGCCTCGTCGGTTAAATTATTTTTTATTCTCCTCATTATACGTGTTTACCGTCAATCATTTTTGTTTGCACAGATACTGCTAAAAATTCACAAAATTGCCCTCGAAATTCCTAATATTTCCGTTCCGAAGATTAAATTACATAACTACACTTCTAATACTGTTAACTTTTGGGTAAATAAAAAAAAAGTAACCATTAAATTTTTTTGCAAATTAATTAAAACTGACTGACAAATAATTGGCTTACCTCATAATTGAAAGATCGTAAAAATAAATAGGTAGTACACGCGTCTGAGAAAATTCGATAAAAATAAATAAAAATCCATGTTCCTCCTCCATCTCCATCTGGATGGTTTGCTCTGGGCTTGCTGCTCTTGTTTTATTCATTAAAATAAGTGACACTACAGGTTGGTTATCGTTTTGCATTTGTTAAGTCGAATAAAAATGTTGAATGTTCGATAATGACTCGGTATGATAATTGAGGCATAAAAGATGGAGTAATTTACTGAGTGGACTCGCCCGAGGACCAGGTTGAAGCTTGTAAGCCGAGTGAATACACACACACACACACAACTAGCAGTCGTAGTCTATGAGCGGGAGTGTGTGTGCAGGTTATGAATAAGGATCGGCTAAGAATGAACCTCAAGGGAACGGCTTGCATATAATATAATACAACGTATAACAGGACGGATGCATGGATCGACGCGCATCATATCGTGTGTATGCGCGTGCGAGTCAATTTACCGGGGAAAATAGCCACGGAGAAATTGTTTCGTCTGAAGCTGAGTAGCTAGTAGGTAGTGGTTAATTTCGTAAGAGAATTCTACCAGTAGTCTCTTCAGCTCTTAACTCGGTACTCCCTTGCTTCAAGTATAAAAATAGAAATAAATATAAATATAAATTACTATAAACTTCACAACTCTTTACTCTTCATCCGCTGCATACACCTATCTATCATATTATACTCCTCTTATCCGTGTTCTCTGGCGCCAAATGGAAACGAGCTTTTCCGTGGATAAAAAAGTTTTTTACCTCTACCAACGGTTTTTATATTATATATAATTTATATTATACAAATACAAGTATAAATACTTGTATAGAAGAGGAAAGGAATCGAATGTCGCACGATGTTAACCTTCAACCTCATACTCAACTGCAGTTGTAGTTTGTAGTCCTATCCCTAGAATACGTCGACAGAGCTTCACCCAGTCATGTCCCGGAAATTGAATTTCGATGAAAAACTCTTCATTTCTCCTCGTGTATATCCCGCACCTCTCTACCTCCCGTTAGCTCTATTACACTGGATCAAACTTTTTGTTGGTTCAACTGGTGGATGATAAAAATTTTAATTTACTTTATACTGTGGGGGTCATATCTTCCACCCACTCTCGGGTAGTTTAATTATTATTATTTTTAATTATTTATTGTTATTTATAATTATTATTATTAAATAATATATAATTATTTAATTATCATTATTTATAATTAGTGATATTATTTAATTATTATTATTATTATTTATTAATAATAGTTAATTAATATAGTTATTATTTAGTTGAAGTTTTTCTACAACGATATTAAGTATTGTGTTAGAAAAGTCTTAGTTGTGTCGCATCACCATAAATTATACCAGATTATAATTTACTTGGTGATGACAAACAACTGATAAAATCTCGTCTGCTGCAAGAGCATTTTTGGGAAATTTTATTTTATTGCAATTGTATTGCAAGTAATAAAATTCACATTTGCAGCTGACGAGATCCTAATAAAATTTATTCTAATAGGATTAAAAATATGTAAAATTAGTCGATAAGAAGCTTAAGGATTTTTCCCAAAATACCTTATTTTTAATTCTATTTTATTGCTTTTACTTGCTTCGAATAGCGCAAGTTTCAATTCTCGCAGTTAATATTGTGCGTTTCTTCGAATTTTTAGCGAAATTTTACGTAAAATGACGATTAAATTGATTGAAATCTTTATAAATAAAAAAAAAACAGCAATACAAGTATACATTCCTCATAAATATAAATGAAAAGGAAGTAAAAAAAGTAAACAATAGAATTGTCGAAAAAAAAATGTAAAATAAAGGAAAAAGTGAAGGAGTATTAAATGACATGAATCGTTATCGCGAATTTCTCCTCGGATCGCACACGCGTACTACTCGAATAAGAAAAATTCCCCTCAGTATGTGGACTGGTACTCTCAGGATCAGGAGAATGTCTCGAGGAAGAGAGAAAGAGAGGGCCCGTTGGTATTCCGAGATTTCGTGACAGTGTTTGCGACACGCACTGTACCCCCACGTTAACGCGCGTCTACCAGTCTCGGTGGCGTGCGATCTGCTGCAGAGAGCCGCTAATTTTTTCGTTGCTTTTCATTCCTGGTCCCCCTCATCCTTCCATCTCTCCTTCATCTTCATCTCTCTTAACTCTTAACTCTTATTTTGTTCCCTCTTCCAACTGCAGACTAGCCGGTAAGGTTAACTTTTAAAGGGGTTTGCATCTCCACTATCCTCCGCTCAGATGTACGGCCAGTGAACTGACCAGGTTTGCCTTTTCTTCACCGTCTTCTTCTCCAGGTTCTTTTCTTTCCCCTTGGCCTTCTATTCGAACACATGTGTGTCGTTGTTGTTGTTACTCTGCTGGTCATTCTTTTGCCGTCCGTGGAAAAAGTTAAGAGTTTGTTGCTTTTGGAGCGCCGGCAAATACTCGCGCCCGCGGTTCTTTCGAATGTCCAAATTACGGCCAAGCGTAAACCTCCTGGCTAATGAAGTCGCAGCATTCTACCCCATCCAATTCGAGCAGAGGTAAATATCAAGCCTTATTCCCATCCAGCTCCATTCTCAGAGCTCCAGTTCTCATTAAACCCTTGTGCTTGAATTTTAAAATACAATTACTTTGCTGATTATATTTTTTCTGGCAAAATTCGATAAACAATAAATAATGTATTAATGATTAGTCAATTCGACGAATTCATCGTTTATTTATTTACATCAGTTTTATCGTTAAATTCTTCTTGCTACCTCACGTTTAATAAATTGACAGCTTGTCTATTTTATTATTAATATATCACTCATTTATTTTCCAACATAATTATTGTCACACGTCAGAGAGAATTTACATTTATGACATTTTATTATAATTTATTGTAAACGTGACGTTTGTAAAAGAGATGTCAATTGGTTTTTATTTATTATTTTTAACTGGTTAAATTTTTATTACAATATACATTAAAATTTTAAAGATTAATTCACTCTCTTTCCTCCGTAAAATTTTTTACAATAAGTCTGAATACACATCATCTGTCGATTGAAAATTTCAATCCAGAAATTGTTCGCGAATAAAAAAAAAAACGAATAAATATCATAAAAAATAAAACTTGACACAGCAAAAGGTTTCAAAGCGATTAAAATTTACCGGCAAAAAACCGCCTTGATGAATTTCGTAGTAATGAATTTGCGTGAAAAAGTTTATACACAAAGACTTTAAACTAAATTACGGGAGCAAGTTCCCAAAGTATAAATAACTCAAAAAAAGTATCCGTAAACATATAAACCGAGTACAGCGAAGAGGAGGGGTTCTCATACTTGTTTGCCCACAAAGTATTCACCCATAATATACATATATAATGACAGTAATAATATCAGCATCAGCGTTCTTCCAAACTCTGCTCGGTAAATTCGTGAATGAATAGTGCGGCTCGAATTGATTAATTTTTCGCATTTTTAGAACTATTTTGCGTGAGAAAATGATAAATTTCTTCAGAAATTTAAAACTTTTGTATTTTGACCCAACTAGGAGTCCCAGTTAGTCTGTTGCGAAAAATTTTCATAAATAATCTTTTAGCGTTTTAAATTCTATGAATTTTTTATTTTCTATTATAAAATGCATGGTCGTACGTTTGTTATATTTCTATGATTGAAAAATTCAATCAACTTTACTAAAATATTTTCTATCAAAATCCAAAGAAAATATACAATTCATAATGATAATGTACCTTCTATGTGATTTTCAATATAATACTTTTATTCATTGAAATATTTTATCATGATCATAAATATTTATTCTCTCCATTAATATGTAGCTCCAAAAAGTCTTTTACCATCGCTCTTTTATATTACGATCATCATTTTTATTATTACTGTTATTATTATCGTTATTATTAAATAACACTTAGAGTCGTGGGGGTTAGTCAAAGGAGATAGATTGTTACTGGGGTGTAATAAATAACTTTTGTAATTTTTTAATCATCTTGAGTAGTGTACACACTTGAGACATAATACATAATATAATAGGCAACAAACATGGTACATATGTAACGAGTGCGTTCATTGTGCTTCTGGGCGTTGTTATCAACTGCACAAGACATCGGTTTATTGCAATCAAGGGAATATAACTCTATAGCCAGCCATACACATACACACAAACTACAGCGTATTGTGTGTAATGTGTCTATATCGTTGTATAGCAGCAGGTCGGTTGCAAGCTTGCCAAAGCTCCCTTTATGACAGCCGGTATTCTGATTAATTAAAGATTGCTTATGGAAATCTAACGAAAAGCCAAGCTAGCTTGTTCAATCATTATTTTCAACGCTTTCTCCTTACCTCCTTCAATTCGCGTGTTCACCACCTTGTCAGCTCATTCCGTTAACGATGCCTCGTTATATATCTCGAGCTTGTCGTGCTTTTCTCTTATAATACTCAGTTATGAACTATAATAACTATATCCTTCCGCGCTAATGAAAATCTTGTCTTTATGTCTATCATGCTTTTTATTATTCATTTCAACGTTTTATTGTCATTTTAATTTATTTCATTTCACTTAATTGCTTCTCCTACTTAACACTCTGTCTAGTCATTCGACGGTCAGAGTTTGCTGTCTAAGATCTTTTTTTCGTTATTTAAATATAAAATATTTGATGAGTAAAAAGGAATCATGAATTCAGTAGTAATAAAAATTTAAGAATAAAACAGTTGGCTAGAACTTTCAACATTTCGCCAAGTCACAGGAATTAGATTCACTTTTATGAAGTAGCGGGTGGATGAAAATTAAGTTTTAAAGTTTTAAATCTGATATTGGTATTATATAGTTCCGTAGGTCAAAGAATGATAGTGAGTGATTTGAAGATGAATTTTTTATTCACTTTGAATTCATTCAGAGCGTAAAATTGGTTTAATGAAAATTTATTCAGCGTTTAAAGCTATGGGTTTAAATAAATCTTCATTAATAAATTAATTATTCTTATGTAAGTGTGTACAGTAAGCGATGAAAGAAATATAATAAATGTGTGATGTATGTTAAAATATATGTTATTTATAGATTAACACAAGACAGGAAGTGAAGATCATCAACTAAGATTATTATTATTATTATTATTTTTAGATATATATTCTCGGGAACATTATTAAGTACATAAGTAATATGAAACTGAGAAAACTATTAATCATGACGTGCATCAAGTACTTGACTAACGGATACACGGTTTATAATATAAATAACTTCAACCTACTACATATAAACTGATGGATAGTTGCATTAAATGTACGTGTATGTATTATACAAAATATAAGTGAAATATTGAATTTATGTGCATTTGTAGGATAATATCCTAGCAAGTAAATGGTGACATTTGCCAAAGCTCTGGTTGGTATTGTGCACATAGGATAGGTATGGGTGTAGAACTTGGTGCCCATCAGATCAACCAGTCCCACTCATCGATTCGATGTACATTTCACTTTGTATAACGGTTTGCGATTTTTCTCTTCTATGTTTCTTTTATTTATTTTTAGCGTTTTTCGTTTTTTTTTTCACCCGCAGGAAATTGTTATCAATATTTCATATCAGCCGCAGCCAATGGAACATCAACTCGTTCTACCAACTTGCACTGCTATCACTAACTCGATCGGCAACGATATATCTCGGCGGGTAGCACGTGAAAATTGATCAAATGGTTGCGAAAAAAGGGCCAAAAAAGCTTGCTAGTACACAAAAATAAAAATATTACGAAATACGGTTGACCTGCTGGCCAGTTTCACTAATTTTTGCCATCAGTCAACTCCTAACGCATATATGTGTAGAGCATTTTGCGTCAAATTGACTCCTTTTGATTTGAGTTGAAATTTATTGTCTTTTTCTAATCCATAAAAAAATTTCTCAGTAAATTTTCAAATTTTCTCACTGATAGTTTAGATGAAAAAATAAAAAAAACATTCAAATTATTTTTTCCAAGAGATAGAAAGGTTTCTATCCACAAACTCACACTTAGACTACTAGCTATAAATGTATAAAGACATAAAATATGAAGCCAAATGGTGCAAATGCCCCGAAGCATCAACGAATTATCATGCTTTTGATATGGGCAAAAAAAGATTGGTAGAGAGCTAGTTGGCAGGATGAAAGTAAACGCCAACAGGAACGTGGGTCACATTTGGTGTAGCACCCGGTTTTATCTACGTAGTAATGACAATCGATATAATAAATCAAGGGTATCTAAAAGTCAGCAGTATAACGTACAGGAGCGAATGAGTTTGTCCGTATATATATCCACCGATCTGTGTGTGTACTTATGTACTTGGAAAGTATGTGTGAATGAGTGAGTGAGTCTCTTAGTTTCGACACTGCCATCAGGGTCTACATTGACAAATGTCTCTATTTCAACGTCTATACATTGTACATGTACCATTTCTTCAGCAACCCCTGTGCTGTTACTCGGTTTGAAGTAGCCCTCGCCCAACTCAACTCAACTCGACTCGGTTGAGCAATAAAAATTGTCAATTGGGGTAGGTTCTTAGTCCCACATGCTCCCGATCCATTCTGAGCAATACAATAGTGCATTAAGCTATCTATATCTGGCATCATGTTAATTCACTGGATTGAGTTGCTCCCTTGAACACTTTTTGCACCGCGCTCATCTATATTTATCAATAAAAGTGTACATTTATTTATTATGTAGGCTAAAAGTTTTAAATAAACAGAAACCGCAAAAATAATGAAGGAAACCGGATTGATAGCCGCTTTGATTGACCGTCGGACATTTGTATCATACGTATTTATTATCCCGGTACGTGTAGAAATTATCCGAGTGGTGATAAAAAATGAAATATATTGGAATTGCTTGGTGATTTGCTGAGTATTAAAGCACACAGCCGAGGAATCCCAGTATGTACTTGTATTAGTGAAGTGAGTAGTGAGTAGAGCGGAAAGTGAGTCGTTGATTAGTATTCAACGTTTTTACGTGGAAACGGATACACACGCTGATGATGAGACACCATATCCCGCCGGCAGGTTATAGTGTTATGTGTATTATATAGTTATATAGTTATACTGTCTGTTGTATGTAGTGTCTGATGCACATAAACTTGTATTTATGTTCCTGTTGCGAATAGACGTCGAGTTGTGAGACGCGGACTTTATACGCCGCCAGAGGCCGTTCCTTATTCATAAAACCAATGTTTGCGCCGTGTTGTACTTCCACTTGCACTGTATATGACGATTATTCTAGCTCGGAAAATTGACATTGCCTTTATGGTTACTCTGTGCCCATTTATCTTTCTATCAGTCGGCAGAGTAGAGCAGAATACTCTACATCTATATATAATATCCCCATGAGTGTACATGTGGATGTGATGTACCGTGAGGCATGCATGTGCGTACTACTATTACAACTTTAGAGTACTTACTCTTTCTCAGTTGCTCGTCGCTCGCTAATTTTACTTGGCAAGTATTAACTCGCTTTCATTCCGCGAAAAAAAAAACCATTTCGAGTTACTTAATTCGCTGAATTATGTATTCCATTTCGCGGTATGTGTACACAGTGAGCTTAACATTTTTATATTCGTCGCAATCAATTTCCTCTCAACCGCATGTAATATAATAAGTATACCATCCCTTTAAACTCTCTGGTCGAAAAAAAAAAAAAAAAAAAATAAAGATATTAACAACTGGAATCAGGAGGAGAAGAAGTAGAAGCAAAAGAAGAAGAAGATGAGGGAATAAAGGGAGCAAAAAATCCGACAATCCCTTTGAGAATACTTAATAAGGACATTTTCTCTTCCTTTGTTTCTTTCAGGTTTAAACATAAATTTGTTGATTTGCTCGTCGTGTCTTTCACAAAGGAATCTCAAGGCAAAATGAACGAGGAAGGAGTTTACGAGTTGGGGACGTGAAATAGCGCAAGCCGATCGAGCGATATCGAGGATTATAATCACTTGAATGGTGCGTCACTGCATAGTCCGCATAACATTCTCCAAAAATACGAGGATTTCGGTGCTTGGTGCTTCCAAGTATAGTGCAGTGCAACAATATATGTTTGTATGTATGTATAACACAGATTGCTTTTGGAAGGAAGGTATATAAGGTATAGAGGATGAAGAGAACGCACAGCACTCTCGGAATACTGCGATGCTTTGCACACGAGGGTGGCACGTTGAGTGGAGCGCATACTCGTGATTGTGTCAGATGGCTGGGAAGATAGTGATCTGAGAATCTCAAGAGCCCGTGGCGTACCATAGCTACGCTACGAGTTTCATGAGAGTAACGACTGGATGGATATGTAGGTGTGTAGATGCTGATGCTGAAGCTTGAGAAGGATAGTTGGTCGGTCGCTTGGTTGGTATTGGTACGCCGGGTCTAAATCGCACCGGCTGAAGCTGAACTGAAGTTAGCTGGGTGCCACCAAAGTGCAGTAGAACGCGGCGGTTGGTCCGATGCGGCTTCCAAGGAGAAACTCTCGAGGGCCGTACACCACAATTGTCCGTTAGCCGTTTCAGCGTCGTCAATCCAAAGATCGAATACTCAGCTTGTCGTAGTCCTCGTTCTAGATCATCCTTTCCTCTAGACTCCTTGTCTCAAGAGGAGTTTAAACCACGTCGAGCACTCACCGCAACTATTTGGTGCAATCGAGAGAGTCTAATTTCTGTCATGTCCAATGGAGCTTCACTAATTCGGTCACTGTTTAATACAATATCATATCTTATATAATATATATATATGTGCTGTAATTACCAGCCATTCGTCTTTGAATTATGTATGGACGTTCAATGTTTATGACGGAAATCAACGTGGAAGCCCGGTTGAGTCTAGTAATTTGCGTCTATAAATCACTCGCAGGAATAAAAACTCTAAGAGTTTTACTTTAAGTTTAATATAGATTTTTTTAAATGTTGCCGCTCTTTTTTTCGCTCGACCGTAGTAAGACCAATCGTGGTTAACCAGGACCGGCAAAATAAAATAAAATAATCTGGTGGTGGTATTTTTATAATTCAATTTGCGACGGGTTTCGGCAAACAAGTGCCCTAAAAAGAAGTACGGATAAAATATTGAATGTGTAAATTAAAATTGAGACATAAAATAATGAATTTTATTTAACAGAGGAGTGCTGTTGCAAAAAGGAGGCGATAACAAAATAAAAAGACCGGCATTTAATGTCAGTGTAGGGCAATATGTGACGTTTAAAGCTCTAAGGGCTATATGCGTGGCCGAGGTGTGAGGTCTGCACGATCAGCTGTCACGCGGTGGCCTCGGAGTTTCTGCTACTACGTAATTAAATTATGTTAATACGCGACGGCCAATTTCTGGAGGCTGGCATCGTGTAATTTCCTATCATTACGTCACTCGTCGGGCGAGAAGACTGCGCACCAGTAAGGCTGTCTATCCTACTCTCTTCCCATGGCTGGTCTGTCCGCCTCCGGCCTCTTCTTCTTCTCTTGTCTTCTTCCGCAAAGTATATTTTCCCTATCTTTTTCTTCTTCTTCTTCATCTTTCTCTTCTTCATCATCCAACACCATTGGATGTGTATAATGAACGAACAAACCCATCAGCCATCGTTCGTGCCTTCTATACTCTACTCGGTTTCACCTCAATCTCATATATTTTGCATTTTACATCTCAACACACACCTGTAAGCGTCCCCGACCAACAATACCTCACTTTTAATTCACATTTTAATCTCATTTATTTATTTATAAGGTTATTTATGTTCAAAGTGAGTAAATAGAAAAAATATCATTTATACTTATGGTTTAAAGTATTTTCAAGCAGCACGGAATTTAAGAGGACTTATGTTAATTTTAGGTTATAAGAAACGCTCGGCCTAAGTGAAATCAACTTAACGTTTTTAGTCTTTAATTTTACTTTACTCGTTCTTTATTAAGTTTTGTTTTTATTTATTTTCGTTTCGCCGGCAATTATACCGATGCCTAGCCACTGAAAAATAAATGAAGGAGAAAAGTTAACGCTCTGTACCATAAACTAAAAGCCGAAAAAATAAAACGAGACGATGTGGTGTAAAAAATAAATAAATAAATATAAAATTAAATTAAAAAAAAAATAAAGTAACAGAGTAAAAAGAAAGCATTTGAAGTAAAAAGAAGAAAAATGTAGCGTGGAAAGAATAAGAGAGTTTTAAGAACTCGTCGGTGAGTACACTGAGATGAGAGGCTCAGAGAAAAGGTAGCTATGAAGAACTCAATATATATATATAAATATATATATATATATGTACACCTATACCACTCAAGGTACGCCACTGAAAGATTTAATCCCATCAGTTACGCGGTACAATAATCTCAACTTTCAAAAAGTGACTCAACGGACATTTAAAGGACTCACATTGGACTAATTTGAGAAAGCTTACCGGAGGAAAAAAGAGCAATAAAAAAGTAAATGATAAATAAAGTTGATAAAGTAATATAAGAGCATATTTGACTTTATACCAGTACTTAACTCTTTATTCCCTTAAGTTTTGATACATAAATAAGGGATTTTAATAATTGAGTTTGAATAAATGGGAATAAACAAGGACGTTGGGAAGATCCTTGGAGTTAATTGTTAGAAGCCATTATGTATTATTTAACGACGAAGGGACGATCTCCTGGCTGCTCATTATAACAACAGGCTACAGGTGCCAAGAGAGCCTCGTATGTGTGGTTCACTTTGGCCCGAGTTGAGTTTTACACCTGTACCACACGACTACCGAGTAACAACGACCCGGAGAATCAACAAAGTTCCGCCCGTCTACCCGCGTTATAATTAACTCTCTTTGGTACTACCAAAGGCATTATCCAGCTACTTCTACATATAATATATATATACATACTTACTCCATACTCCATACTCCATCCTTTCTATGTACGTAACATCATTTCCATCCTCCGGTGCTCACGTTAACCCCCGCGAATATCACCTTTATGACTTTATAGCGCACATCAAAGCCTTAAATAAACTCTTCACCGTAATAATTAACATCATTATTAGCAACGTCGAGGCAATACTAAATCAATTTAAATTCTTCCCCCGACTCATCAAATTCTCCTCGATAATTAAGATACATTAATGTCATGGACATAGAATATTATTGATCAAAGAATTAATATTTATTTATAAGATAAAGCTTCGGCTCAATATTGATGATTGGCGCCTGGGGTGAGTCTTCCAGCAGAGATTTATTCTTACCGATTTGGCATTGATGCTTTGGCAAGGGGCAACCCGACAATTAATCTACTTGCGGAGCGATGAGAGAATCCGAATGGAAATGGCTGGTGAGGGCCGACGCGGTTAACTCTAACCACAAACCGCAGACTGCAGAGAAACAGTATCAACATCAAAGTAAATCTGACTATCACTGTCTATAGTACTGTACTACTATTGTTATACTGTAGTCTCCGTAGACATTTAAAATGCTGATTTTGATAACTATCACTATTCCAGACCATAATTTCAAATTCGACAGATGGGGGCTCTAATTCGAGTAAAATCAGCAAAGTGATTCACTAATGTGACTAATGGTAAAAAATATTGTTACCCCCGAGGGTAAAGCTTTATCATGCATACTGATTAATATTAATACTACCAACTCACGATATTAATCTTTGTCCTTTTGCTATCTACGCTACCTATATGTCTACTATAATTTGATGGCTGTGACAATAAAATGATTTAACCAAACGGGGCAATTGAATTCTAGCAATTAATTGAATTGCCCGGCGAGAGAATCACTCGATAGAACGTTGACCGTTCGGAGTAGCTGAGAGTTGTGTTGTCGGATTTACCAAACCAACAGCACAAATCCCAGCATAAAACACGTGCCGGTACACGGGTATACATCAATAGCGTGAAAGAGCCCACAAGATTTGAGTAGTTTTATTTTATTTATTTATTTTTTATTTTTAAATATTTTTTTTGCTGTTGCTGATTGCTTTCTCTTTCTCTTATCCGTTGACCCGAAGAGCACTCATCCTCTGTTAGTGGCAATATGTATCGTACAAGCATGTGCTTGTCTACCAAATGTTTTCGACTTTTCTTTTGCCGCTGAGATCGGCCAGAGAGCAACAACCAGTCTTCTTGGGATGCGTCCAGGTGAATTTACGACCTGGCCCTTCTTCTCCTACCACCACCAAATTCAGTCACATGTGTGGACGTGTACGTGTATACAGAACCCAATAGCACGGTTCATTTCAATGCACACCCGCCTGAGAATAAGTATACAACGGCGCGTCATGCTGAGCCAAAAATCTTAAATATTCATAATTAAATATGCTAATGGACTGTGTCTTTAACAGCAAAATAATTATCAAAACGGACAATAGTTACGACGTATCCTCGCTACGGTATTATAAACTTTGTATGTGATATCACATCTGTACATGCAATATATGTGTAATATTATATATTACAGTGCTTTGTGTGTATGCTGTATGTTGTATGCATCTTTATTTATATTTTTTTAACCACCCATTCACCTCTCAAGTATTTATTTAATTAATCTATATATACTAATAATTTAGACAGACAGTAAATTCGGCTGTTTATTTCCCTGGTAATACAATTAATTAATTTATAAATTTATAATTTAATAAATAAATTCCTGGGTGCAGTCTTTTGCTGTTATGTCGGTAAATAACATGAAGTTTTAACTGTCTGGAGAGTTTTATCGAAGCTAAAGTACTTTTCGATAACCGCGAGAACTGAGAAGTTAAGAGATTGACAGGTTTATTATGAATTATGAATGAAATAAAAAATGCAAATGAGAGGAGGCATCTTCTTAGGCCGAGGATCTAAAGAGTGACAGCCAAAAATTGTAATGAAAAGAGAAAGAGAATAATGACTAGAGAAAGTGAAGAGCTACCGCGCATTGGACAGGCGAATACTCAGGAACGAATAAATCAAAGTAACGTGGATTGAGAATTTTATTAAATCATGACGGTCTGAGAGTGGAGCGAACGGAGAGCCAAGGCTTTCTCCGTGACGGGTTGAATAATCGGCTAACATGCTTAGTATACACATATAAATGTGTATAAGCCAATGTGAATGCTTAAGCTCAGGATGAAAGGAGTCGGATAGATAAAAAGTCCCCGCTAGCGAGACAGAAGATAGACAATAACAAGAAACAAACACACATACAGGCATATACCAACAGAGTTTGCTTGGATGTATAATACCAGTTGAGAAAAAATACCGAGCAAGAAATATTCCATCTCTTTTTCTGGGCTCTTGGAGCTAAACTTGGGTTGGATACAAGTCGCGTGAGATAGTCGCATCATTCCTCGCTAGACACTATTAATTACTCGTGTGTGTTATGTTTTAGAATGGTTATGTGTCGTATTAAATCCTAGGATTTGTTCCCCGACGTACATGAGAATCCCGCTGTTAAATTATATACACAACAATAAATCTTTTTAATTCAATCAATCCAATCAGTCCAATTAGCTTGTATTGGAGTAGTCCGCCTCAGAAATACTTTTACTACTTGTCTTTATAAATAAAACAGAAACAAATATAACAAATATATAAATAACTCACTCAACAGCAGCCTCGATACACTACTGCTACTACCACATTCAACAATTTATCCACCTATATCTATATATCTATATCTACAGTAAGAGCAACAACAGCAACAAATTAATTCAACCAATTTCTCAATACATACTTGCTCTCGATAGCAAACAACGTCTATATTATTACATCCAACATAAACTTGCCACTTATCGATTATTCCTCTTCCGTGGTCTCTTTAGCAGAACCTAACCACCTCCTTCTCCTCTCAACCTCCTTTTCCTTCAGCTAGTAGGCAGTGCT
The DNA here is from genome assembly GCF_020080835.1 of Cotesia glomerata. NCBI lineage: Eukaryota > Metazoa > Arthropoda > Insecta > Hymenoptera > Braconidae > Cotesia > Cotesia glomerata. Next base: position 6,852,751 of record NC_058164.1, read on the forward strand.
CTACTCTCTGGTGGAGCAGAGGCTTCTCACCCTCCGCCCTTCGCCCTTCCTATTTACTAACAACGTTCACCTCTTCGTCTTTCATCGCATGCAGCCTCTTGAGTAACCAACCGCCTTATGGGTACATGCCACTGCATTTAACATTGACGCCCGTTAATGTTCCTAGAATAATGTGCATTAACCTATACACATTCTCCCTCGCTGGCTCCTGTTTATATTATACATATTAACAGAGTGAGTCCCTTTCGTAGTTGACGGTGATGGTATTTCCCACTCTCGATCGACTGATGCACATTTTGAGGGCTCTAAATTCGCAACAGCAAGTGCTTCTACCACACCACCAAAGTAACCAGCCAGATTGGAAGGAATTTGTTAACCAATCGCGTTTGACACGATGCACCTACGACATATATTCACATTCACACTGAAGGGCAAAAACGACTACAAGAGTACGACATTCTCCTGTATATGTAGTGCTGGTAGGGCAAAACAACAACCCACCAGAAGCACCAGATACCCGGCTCGGGAACCAAAAGGTCGAAAGCTTAAAAGGAAGTTTTAGTACACCAGCTTGTGTGTTGTATTCTAATGTTATATATGTTTATTGTACACGCGATCCCCGATACCGGTATTTAGCATTCTGTCACGTGAGCTAATGCTGGATCTAGGGAACACACATTTTATATTTACGTGTTATCTGACACAATACAAATCGTTTTGTATTTTAACTCTCTAGGTCGAATTATTATCACTGACCAGTTGGTCTTTTTTATTCTAGAGTAAACTAGAACTTTGTTTACATGAGACATCATTTTTATTAATTACTATTTGTGTTTATTTTTCAGATTAACTCTGTAATTCACGGTAAACTGAGAACAAATAACAGATAAATCCAACTACAAATTGAACCAGTTATTCTTTTGTTTGGTAACTTTCAATTATTTAATTTTATTTTCAATTATTTACAATTTATCAGTACAAAAATATTTTTAAATTAAACAATTTTGGTCGTTGTAAAAAATACTATCAACATTTGCATTCTTTTTCACGCTTTTTGTGCGGCTACGTGTATGACAATGTTACTTTGTCATCGGTTACTTTGTCATCGCGTATTCTATTATAAAACCCTTTACACTGTTCCTGCAAAAAAATAAAAAAACAAATAAACCCACATCTCGACCAATGTAATTACTACACCGTAAATTTATAAAAAAATAGAGGTGAAACTTTCCATCACGGAGAATCTAAAAATAGCAGATAAAAGTTTCGTATAATTTTCCCAAGATTCCTCTTTGGTCTTTCCGGCAAGGGTTGCAGCATAACTCGATGCAAGCGTGTGTATAAATTAGACAAGTGACGGCGTCTAAGGCATCCAACACTGATAAAGATAAATTTTTGTTTTAAACCCAACGGATGAGGATGAATCAACAATAACGTCGTCCGTCGTCGACTCGACCCCGACAAAAGTCGCTTGTACTCGTTGTCGTTGCATTTATACCCACGAATTTATATATATATTTTTTATTCCTCTTATTTTATTTATATTAGGCGGGTACGGGCGTGTAAGTGAGAAAGAGTCTGTTTGCTGTAAAGATAAAAAAAAAAAAGGCATATAAAAACTTAAAGTGTCTGATGTACTACGCCTTACGTTCGCGTTATCGTGGATCGCGTCGAAAAAACACGTCGCTTTGTCCCCGAAGGCACTCTGTTGTTGGTAGTAAGCCGTGGATCGTGGATCCAACGATTATTTCGACTATCGTTTTGCCAAAAGAAAAACGGGATTCTTATATTCAATACATTTGCTTTCGTATTTTGTATTTCACATTTCGTATGTACCTCGCTCAAGATATTTTTATTTTTGTTTTTATATTTTTAATCTTGTAGATAAAAAATAAAACAAACAATGAGAGACTTGAAGCTCCTCTTCAGAGGACAACAAAATATTTTTATGATGAGAACAAAAAACAGGAGTAAAGATGAATAAAAATAAAATTAACGAAATAAGTTAAGTTAAATAAATTCTTTTTTAAATTGGCGAGTAAGGTTGCATTGTCCCGTTCACACCGGTAAGTTTCCGTCAGTGGCGTGCCAAAGGAGCATTAACGTGCCGACACAATCCACCGGCAAATGAGAGACCCGGTACTCGTACACTCCTATACGAGGTATACGAGGTTTACCCGGTTTACGGCCTCAGTCCAACGCCGAATGGCCAGAGACTCAACAGAGACCCAAAAACTAAACTGGTAGACCCAACAATTCCTATACAACTCGAGCACTACTAAATACAATGGCTGTAATTGGGAAACAGTCATACACGCTTAGCCTCGGTTGTTGGTTTGATGGACTCTGTACACGCCTTTTCCAATTTTCCGGATATTCTCGCAAATTTTGCCTGCACTGCAGACTTGATTTATTGATTATTGAATAATCCTAATTTGTTTTTGTCAAAAATTAATAATATCTATAAATAAATAAAATTTTGGTTTATTAAATAATGACTTTCGTTAAATTGCACTGTACTTTTTTAACAATTGACATTTTTAAATATATAAGCTCATCTCGATGTTACACTCATCAAAAGCTTTCATTTGAGTACCCACATGCATTTTTGATATATTTTTCATATACACATATATATAACATATATTTTAAAGATATAAGCTCATCCCGATGTTACACTCATCAAGAGCTTTCATTTGAGTACCCACATGCATTTTGATATATTTTTCATATATAAATATATATAATATATATAAATATATGAAAGATTGATGTGGGTACTCAAATGAAAGGTCTTGATGAGTGTTATATCGGGATGAGCTTATATCTTAAAAAATGTCAATAGTTTACAAGATACAAAGTCATTTCTTAATTATGTATCTAAAGATAGAGCTTTTTCGAATGCAGCCTAAATATTTATCGTCATAAATTGACTATTGGTGAGAATGATATGAAACTATGAAAAGGCACAACTCCGAGTCAAGACTTTTCCAACGATACCAAATTTAAACATAAAAACCCATTTTATCATATAAATATTCTGGCCACAAAATTTTGCTTATTCTCTTAATAATATAAATAATAAACCTAATAAATTAAAACCAGAGTTACAAGGTACCGAAATATGCAGGGTTATTCGAAGAAGGATAATTAAATTGTTGTAGGATGGGTTTGCTTGATCTTTGATGTACGAGGTTCGTTAAAATATTTAGTGAATGTCATGTCCAAGGTGGATTTAGACGTTCGATTAACTTAATAAAATCAATTGATCGATTTGTATCGAGTTTAATGTGTCGGTTGTTAAACTGTGAAACCGTGAAATTGAATTAACACGCACTTACCCCCTTGTCTCTTTGGATTACCCACAGCGGAGATCTGTAACAGCAAAGCCCAAAGCCGATGATGCTGCTCCTGCTGGTGTTGTTGTATATATACAGATGCATCTGTATCGGTATTTTTGTATGGAGATTCAGATATATTTATCATTACACTCAGAGGTTTGATTTAAAGTATCAAGAAGCTGATGAAACGAGATTATTCATGTATCAAACGAAAAGTAAAGGGGACCGCGAAATAACAAGCCAAGTGTATTTACAAAGCCAAAAAAGCAGCCGATGGATACTAAAAACCGAGGAACGCTCCAGCTAGTATCCAGCTTTAAATCATCGTATTAACATGTGCTGGGGCCCCGCGACCGTGGCGAATACATGAAAATGTTAAACGCGCATGAAGAGAGACCAGCCCGTCATGAGTTCGAAGAGAGAGGTCGAACATTTATAACATACATGAGAGCTTACGAGTTGGCCCGCACGGGCTTACAACTTACAACAAAATAAAATAAAGGGAGGAAATAAAAAAAAAAAAAAAAACTATATAAACTAAGAGAAGGAGAGAAGAGATATGATAAAAATCGAATGATTTAACAGAGTCGCTCGGTGTCTTAGCGAACATTGTGACGCCGTGGTACGAGGATATATGTCTCATGATATTGCTTGTCCAATAAATTTATTTCAGCGCCACTTTTTTATTTATTCACTCTTTTTATTTGTATGTTTATTTTTGGCTCTTTCATATATTTCATGATCATGATTACCGAAATAATAATGAAATGGCGCGCTAAATTGATAACCCAGTCGCGGTTATAATACTGAGAGTTGTGGCTATTTTTGGGTCAATTATGGGTTTGGTTGCAATCTAGGTTTCCACCGGCTTTGCTCGGGAATACACGATTTAGATTTTGAATACCCTGGTGTAGTGTGTAACGTATACCGTGTACCTGAAAAAAAGCTGATCTAGCGGTTGATCGGGCAAACGAGATTTTTGTGTTTGACTATCTATAGGTATATATGTATTTGGGGATCAGGTTTTTTCACAATTATTTGAACAGTACTCACATAACCCTTCAAAGGTTTTATCTTTTTTGCTCTATTTAAGTGAAAACAGAACGATTTTATTGTAGACCGGAAAAAAATTATCGTGCAATCGATTCGGGAAAAATTCATGTAAAATAAAATGAAATTCGTTGATCTAAATGAACCTAGCTCTTTGGCTAAATCTGTAAAAATAAAAGTAAAAAAATTTATCTTTTAAACCGAGAGAGGAATTTACTTCAATCTAGTTTTCAATTTTAGCTAAATTTAATTGAACTAGGTTAGAATTGTTTTTTAAGAAAAATTAATTAAATTAATTGATAATAAAAATATAAATTTATTCTTTTTTCAAGGTAGTTTAGTCCAAAAAAAATTTTTTTTTAATTATTGCTTTACATAGAAACAGTAAAGCCATAAACAACAAGCATTTTCAAATTAAATGAATAAATTAGTACTTGATTTACCAATAAACATAATCCCAAATTGCAGTATCACAACTAAATAGTCCCCAGGAGAAATGATCAGCTACAGAAAATAACAGTAGGGTTAGAATTATATCATCAGCTGTCTAATTTTCCAGCAAAACGTTTGAAACGGTTGGCCAAAAACTATTCCTAGCAATAATGCAAACCTATAATCCACCTTACCATTGTATCATGTTAATTGTAGTGCTATCCCTGTTCCGTCTACTTACTCCTATAACTAAGGGAGTTGTACAATTCAGTACAATATAACGCTAAACTTGCTCAGAGCTCATATTATACAACTATACCTAAGAACAACCACGTATTTGGTTCTTACAACGAATTAACTTGAGCCAACACTTGTCTCGCTCGGTTTCCGCTCTTCTCTTCGCGAAACTATATATTCTATCCAATAATAGTTGCTCATGCAGACACTGAATACACGTAAACCTTACACCGTGTATTCCATATTGTGCATAATAAACCCCAGCAAGCCGCAGACACTCACCTTATAAAGCAAAGGCGATGCTTGTGTGGAAGTATCGAGCCGGCCTTCCTAGACGGCTCGGTAACGCAGTCGACGGTTTTACAACGCGTTACCGTGAACGATATCTCTATTCCTCGAGACACGCGAACTTTACATGCCTCATCGGAGATAGGCCAATGAGCTGGTACATATATATACCCAGTATAGAGCGTGTGTTGTTTAGTTGTATCGAGTTCAATGAGAATCCCAAGTTAAATTGCAATCTAAAATTGCCGGCGATGGAGACGATATACTTACGCTTACATTATTACGCTTTGGTTTACTGGTACAACACACATCGAAGTTTCTCTTCTATTCCATCAACCGGCGATCCACACAACCCTGTAATGGCATTAGCATTACCATCAGCATTACCATTTCTATTGGTATTTGTAAATTTAACGACAGATTTAATATTAATGGACTGAATAAGAACAGCCAGGTCTTCCTTCCTTCGTTCATATCCACTTTGATAATAAGAAATTAAAGGATACAATATGTAAGTAATAAATATGTAATATGGAGGATGTAAGGCGTAGACGGAGACTGTAAGAGCAAGAGCAAGAGCAAGATCTCGACCAAGAACAAGACGATATATAGAAGCGATAGATGTAATAAAGGATAATTGAGTTTTCAAATCATTCGTTTTGATTACATCTACACAAGAGTCGTTGGATGAAACATAGGCCAGGTAATTACGGACCGCCCAGTTACAAAAGAGCAGGTGCCTGTCGGCTCTCTCTTCGAAATCGAAGTGTGAGGTTCAAATACTTGGACCGCCCTAATAGCCTCGGGGTTACAGGTCTCTTCTAAACTGGAAGGGACCCTCGCCTTGAGGTCTTACCAGCGAGCCAGCAAATAAAAATAATAACCACTACCACCACCAACATCAGCATCAGCAAACCAAAAAACAAAAACACTAAATAATATGAATAACACGAATTAAAAATAATAAAAAACAAGATACGCAACAAAACACAGCACGCCGTTGCATGCTTATTCGTATTCATCTGGCAACATCTGAGAATTATCAGTGTCTACCTGGTATTTTTAAATTTTCGAGTATCACAGACAACGCAGCTTGTGGGCGTAATTATAATTATAATTATAATTGAATAGACTTTTTTTTATTTTCCTCGGTGTAATTATAAGCGACACAGATGCTACTTAATTGATAGACTGGCTGTATAATATTCTCGCGACGAGAAGTTGGTAATCCACGGGCTTATGTGGTTTATAGCTGACCGTGTCAAGCTCCGGCTCTTGGTATGGTTTGGGTCGTGAAACCGAGACCAGATAGAGCCAAATGCCCAAACCTTTGCTACTGACTTTAGTTACTAGCACACACTAAACTGCCCTATCTTTCCTCCTCTAGTTGTGCTCCATACAACAGTTCTAGGTCGTAGTCCACAGAACAGGGCCTCACGCATTCAAACTAACCCCTCAATATCTCGGTTAATGCGTAATAGTAATGCTAGTATATACTGCCACTAGAACTACCACCACCAACTAACAAGTACAGCTTAATACCCTCGATCGTGAATGGACAACAACCGCGGGGATACCGGGGACTGCCTATGAACTAACTGCTTTGGAAATTGCACATTGTCGAGCTATATATATATATATTATTAAAGTATATGTATAAGTGTGTGCTGTGTGCTTCATCGTCTTTGTCTATACTACGCGACCACTCACGCACTCTGGACCAAGTGCTATTAGTGATACTTTTCACACTGCTAAATTTCGTTCCATTGTCTACTTTCTTCAGAAGTCTCTTCACAATATAATCTCTTATTCGTCATGCTCTTTTTGCGGGTATTGTCAACGATAGGGAGAATTATTCATTTAAATTACTATTGTTATAATTATTTTTGTTCAAAGCTCAATAATTGTTCTCATTTCTATTGATAATGTGTTTTCATTTTACTGGTTATTCGTTAAAGCAAATTCAAGTGATGATATGATTGAAAGCTCTGTTGGTTAGTGACTTACTTTTTTGCATTGTGGTAATATCGAGATCGGTTATTGGCATTTGTGAAAATGTCAGGATTTAAAATGTCAGCTACTCCCAAGATCACAAGCTAATATTAAATAATTATGTCATGTTTTATATTTAAAATTACTTCAGTGGCGTTGTTGAACTATCAGCTATTACAGTTGGTGATCTTTGATGAAATGCCATTTATTTAATTTTAACAGATTCATGATTTCCTAAATATTTGATCACTTTTTGATGGACTTTATTGGAAAAAGCAATACATTAATTATATTGAGATAAATATTAGGTCTTGGTTATTATAGCGAAAGTTTTAATACTACTTTTAACGTTATAAGGTAGTGTATTTTCAGCTACTTTATTTCTGTTTAAAAATTCTCCTCCATTGAAGTTATTTATTATTCAAAAATCGAGTTTCCAAATCAAAAATAGGTTACGTATTTTTATAGAAATTTTTCCAATACGGTCCTTTATAAATATATTGATTTAGACTTTTACCGTGTTTTCTGTATCAATTGCCGTGGGGCTATAATAAATTTTGAATCAACTCTCCAAGGGCTCGATATAACATTAATAATTTATCCACAATCTACAGTAATTAATGGGTAAAAAGTGACTGAAATTTATTTCGCGTATGTAGGTTACGCAAAATTTACAGAGCAACACACGTGACAGTTTATTTTAGACGAATTTGTACATTTTTTAAAATTAATCAATTAGCTTGAGGATCATTATTTCAAGTCAAATTTTGGAGGTAGTTTTAATTTTGCTAATAGTTCTGAAGTAATTTTTACAGAAACTAAAATTCTGTAGAAATCCTTGCCTAATTAAAATTAATGAATTTTTTAGCGTAAAAAATTTCCATGACAGTGACCTCTCGAGAAGAATTGAGCTGTAAAAAAAGGCAAACTGCAATAAGAATCAATCAGACGTCGAAAACAATTTTTCTCCCTAATGACACCGTAAAATAATGTAAATATATATCAAAGTTAAATGACGTCCAAGTCAAAAGGCATGTTGAAAATGAAAACGATTTGTTACTGTATCGTAATATCTTCGCAGGAGGTCGACAATATAAACTCTTAAGTACAGCAACAATACACAGCCTCCAGCATAACTGAAAAAAGTGCAAGGGCTTATAAAAAAAAAGCATTAAATAGCATCCATACTTCATACGTATGTGGATTATTTTGTACATTTTTTAAATACAGATCGAAGGCTGGATGCCCTGATCATGAAGGTACTCGCTTATGTTCCATCATACTCATGATCATGATCCTGCTCTCGCCAAGAGTTACTGAGTAGAGGGTAATCAATAATGACTTAATGTCCACCAATAACGGACACCATGGGTGGCACAACTCATTCGCCGAGATTCCCGCGGCCTCTCTTCTCTCTTCTCTCTTTTCTCTCCTCTTATTTTGTTTGTTCCTTTTAATTTTATTCTTACTCCTCAAAAGTTTATGTATGCTCTTATCTCCAAAGTATCCTACTCAGCCACGATCCATCGACGTTTACACAAACTCCATACAAGTACCGTTCATTTTCACCGTCATTACTTTTTTTTATCTTTCAACTAACCACCAATAAACAACCGATGCACACACACTATAAATAAATTCTCACGTACCTGGTAATTTAAAACTTCATGAACCATAACTAACAATAAATTAATTGACCGTCGATTCGAGCCTTTAGTCATAATCATCTCACATTTTTTATTTATACCACGCAATTTATTCAACTTTCGAAAAAAATATTCCCCGATAAAATAACTCAAGAAATTGTTGGAAAATATCAGAATTAGTCGACACCTCGATAATATTATCTCGTAATAATTCGAGTTAAATTTTTATCAAATTAAATTATTCTGTTTAATTCTAAAAATATCAAACTTAAATTAATTAAAATCTTACTAGTTAAAAAAAATTGACAACTTTATCAAAAACAAAGCTATAGCTTCTCGAACAAAAGTTGCTGTCTAATTTTATTTTTCTGCTTAGCAAGTTAGAGTTAGAGTTGGATTAACAAAAGTTTGCAAACTTATTTCCTATAAATACAGCCTATCATTAAACGGGGTATGTATAACCCGACAAAAATAGCAAACATTAATTTTAATTCAACATCTGCTTGATTTCCACTATTAAAAAGACCAAGTAATTTTTATTTTTACGATACAAAGGAAGAAGGGTGCGGGGGGCGTAAAAAATAATAACACTACAGCAAATGCTAATGATTTATTCAGAATTATTAATATATTTAATTAAATAGCGAGCATTTATCAAAAGTTGGTAGTTAATGCGAAATCCTTTCTTCTTGCTCGTATTATATTCGGATGTGTTACACAAAGGAATAAACAGACGATAGTGTGTATAATAAATGTTATACTTAAAGTTTATTAGAGATATCATTAAACAGCTGTGTGTAGATAAATAACAGGAGAATTATACTCATACTTGTACGTATAGTTCATTTCCTTTTTGTTCCGCATGGCAGTAGATTGAATCGATTCTGTAATAATAATTATCTCGATGACTTACCGGTCCGGTTACCGGCGTAATATCGCGCTAGATGAGTTGAGAGTGCGAGCGAGTAGAGTGAGTAAATTACCGAGAGCAAGTGAGAGACCGAGGAAGGAAGAAAGGGAGAGAAGCCCCGATGCGATTATACATTACCAGCGATGCGTTAGCCAGGAAGGGTAGATTACCGTAATGAACCCAAGCGACCCCTCTGTGCGGTCCAACGACTCGAAATATGGATAATCATAACCACTGCGCCGCGAATCGTCCACTACTCCGCGGAAACTTTACAACTCTCTCAATGTATATCTATACATGTGAATATTCCAATCTACCTATATTTATATATTTGTGCATGTATTAAGGCAGACCAGACGTATTTCCATCTTCCTCATCAGCACTGGTACCTTTACCGCCACATAACACCAGGCCTTATCACTATCACTCTCTTTTTCGTCTTCACCTTCACTCCTTCATACTTTTCACACAGACTTACCACATTTATACTCACATTTTTAGAGGCCAGGGTATTCATCTAACTCCCTTTTTACTCAACTCCCCATCTTCCACACTTGTTCTCTTCTCTTTTACACTACTCACGTTCTACTCACCTTCTCAGTTCGCTAACCATCTGAATCAATCCAGACCGTTTATCTTCCACCGGTATAAACTTGAATTATATCTTTTCAAATGGATGAAAAAGTCTTTTTTTATTCCATTTTCCTTTTTCTAATGTACTTTACTACTATTTACCACATTCATTTTAATTTCAAGAGAACGAGCTATTTTTTGAGGACATATCTTTATTAGCGAGTCAATTAATGTTGAATTTCGCGTTAATTCAGTTTTGCTTTTGTAAATTATGAGTGCAACGTACTTAACTTCTTTTCCTTCTCTATACATATTCTCTCGTAAAAAAATTTTCTCTTCAAAATAAAAACAAATCAAAAGTAGCAGAATGTCGAGCAGAACTGAAATCCTATAAATAAAAATAAAGTATCGCATTAGATTTCAAGAAAATTAGGGAGGGACGTCATTAATCAATTCCCGGAGGTCTAATCCATCAATCAAAAGTGTAAAATTCCCAAAAAGTAACTGAAGTCTTATATAAATCAGTTTCGCATTAAGTTTAAAACAAAAATGAACTTTCAAACTAATGAAACGAGCAAACAGCATAAATTTCATAAATAAAATATTATTTAATCAGTCTTTGGGTTAACGAGGGACAAAATAATGAAATGTAATAATATAAATAATAATAAATAGATTCGTTAGCGTGATGGTGGATGTGATAGGAAATCCTGAGTGAGTTGAAATGGTCCGTTTACCCAAGATGATTGTCAGGGGTAGAAATGCCGCACTGGTAAATCTCAATATTCACTAAACCGTCATGAATATTCTTGGCACGCGGATCTAGTCACCGAGGGTACAAAGGGGAGGAACCACCACCATCACCACCACCAGTTTCAATGAATTTCGGTTTGTGCTTAAAGGGGTCGCGTGCGAAACTCCCGGGGCTTTCGCATCCTCGCCACCGTCTGACTCACTGCTCTATAGAGCACGGGCGTTCGAATTATATCCTCTGTATATCCACTATCTGGTCTAGTCTAGTCTAGTCTAGTCACACAAACGCCAGCATACTCTAGTGCTTCACAATATAATCTTGCCGATGGCCAGAGACAACCCCTTCGACTCTGGGCAAGGATGCGCTCATTATATAAATCATACAATCTATTACTTAAAACCCGTATTATGCTTTTATTACGCCAGCTTTTTTATGCTAAACAAAGTTTTAAAAGTTAAATAAAATAGTATGAAGTGTACAGAAAACTTTGAAATGCAATTCAAAAAAATTTTAAAGCTTTCTTCCATCCGTACTCGTTCTCAAAAATTCATCGTTGGTAATGGGGAAAAGAACTCGTACATCCACATCCACAAAAGGACTCACTCTCAATGCCCCGAAAGAATGTGTATTACATATAAACTTATATTTAATATATACATATATAGATCCCGGCGATAGATCTCAGCTGTTGAGCAAGTCGACATGAATTTTTCTGAAAAAGTTTTCTTTAAACTTTCACAAAGTTTTCGAGAAAAGAGTTGAGAATGGAGAAATACAATGCACTATAAAAATAACATCCTTTCAACAGGGACTTTTACGAAAATATATTTCCCGGCAATTAATCATTCACATCAACCTAATTTTAAACTCATAAATTATTGGCTCACTTTTTATTTTCTATCATCCGTTTCCTCAGTTTCCTCCTGCACTAAATTTCTCCCATTATTTTATTCAAAATCCTGTAAAACTTTAAATAACGTGGAATGTTGAAAAATATGCTAAAGAATACAGAGCCTGTATAGCTTGTGGTGAACTTTTGTATGAGGGAATATAAACGCAGTAGCTGAGTAACTGCGTTTTAAATCTCCAAGAGACGCGTCTTGAGAACAAGATAAAAAAGAAAAAAAAATATAAAGTAAAATAAGAAAAAGAAGAGATATAGCAGCTAAAGTTATCGGATCTACATAGTATAGGGTAGTGCAATGGGTTAGCATACGATCAATCTGTCCTGCCTCGATTAAATCACCGAGGCTGCAGAAGGTATATCTTGATGGTTGTGCGACAAGAGTGTTTCTGTGCTGCCTTCTCATATACATACACACATAACTGCATAAATGGATGTGTATGTTAACGCAAGGCGAACTCACGCATGTTGATTTTGATCGTCAATGCGTATACAGAGGCGAGAATACTGCAAAGTCAACAACAAAGGGCTCGAGCAAGTGTGATGCTCCTACGATTTACCTGCTCCGAGAGTGCCTCACGTCTGCAAGCACATATGACGTTCATATATGTGTGTACCTATGCTAACTCAAGACAAGAAAATGCTCTTATGGACGTCAAATGCAACGTCAACCTCTCTGTGCTTAAATGTCTATTACTGGCGTGATATTTAGATGTGACGTCCTTGTCGTGGGTGGATTCACGGCGATCAGCTATCAAGTGCTTGTATTACCAGACAATGGCTTTAAACGTGTGCTTATTCTTACAAGATAAATTTGATTGGTAAGAGGCTTTAGCAAAAACAGATTATTTATTCATTTTTACGCTGCAGAAAAGGCAGATCGTCAATCGAATTAAATTCTCGATCAATCTGTACTGTGGCATCTCTTGATAATTTTAATCCTTAAAAATGAAAAGCTCATCGAAGTTGGCTTGTTCTGAAGATAAGTATGAAGATGAATAATGTGCACCAGAATAAGATCGCAAAGTTTTATTGAGCATGGATGTATGTTGGATTTAGATGCAAGTGAGTGGATTTGGATGCTCGTATGTTATGGGAAAGGGGCTCCAGAATTTACAGGATGTGTACACATCGACACAGCCAATAGCAGGAGCCAGAGCTAGGAGGATCTGAACTTGTAGTTGAGACAGAGACGCGTCATTTGAATACGAAATTCGAATGCGTTGACGAACCGCGCATACATCAGTCTACGTCTGTTTGAACTGGTCCCTCTATGGTAATGTTCACGAGCACCACGATACAACTCATGGTTACACGCACGTTGAGTAGCTGATAGCGACTAGGGAGCAGGAGAATGAGAGCAGTACTCGATGTAAGTACCCGGGTATACTCAATGTATCTACAAATGTATAGACGTACTGATCCATCGTTGCTCTCTTGTAAACGATACAGCCAATTCTTTTGACACGTGTGTTCAAAGGATTTCAATGCAATATACACCCCGTATATTTTAAAGCTCTCCATTTATGTTTCTATTGTTGCTACTGCTCATGGATATATATCATACTTAAATCGATCTTTTTCCAAGTGAAAAATTATTCCACGGTTATTACGACCTTTTTTATCGGGTGTCAAATAATTAAAATTATTCATAATTTATGATGAATGATTGATAAATTATGAAAAGAGGCTATTTATTTTTTCGGGTTAGAGCACCTACACAGTTTTCGGTTAAATAATTAAAAAAATAATGAAACAAACAAGAGATAAGATGTATATCTGAATTGGTTTGTAAATTGAGATGGTGTTTAAATAAAAAATTCCACAAGATATTCTGTTGGAAGAGTAAAACTGCCATGAATTGACTGTGTAGGATGCTGAAATTGAGAGGTGAAAAAAAGTAGATCGAATATCAAGATAACTGCCTCAGTGCCAGAGGGCAGGTCGTGAAAGAAAGAACTGCCGAGGAGGTTCAAGAAAATGAGAAAGGTGACACGGGTGCTGGCGCAAACTTTAAATGACTTTCACTGTTTTAAAAAGCTAAGTTAGCAAAGAGACTAGTAGTAGTTCACCCTCTACTCGTCCTTGTCCTCTACTCAAGTCTACGCCGAGAACGACCGATACTCATCCTCCAATTGTGCTCCAACTTTCTCTCACTCAGTGGCAATTTTCCAGCACCTCTACCAAACCCTCTTCATCTTTAGCATCACTCCCCCGATTCGAGCGCTCCCTGGCCCCGGTTTTTATCTCATTCCCATTTTCGTATCCTCACACACACACACACACACACACACACGCACACACTTGCACACCGACTTAACTTTTATGTGCTCTTGTAAATGTACACAGTGTTTACAAACGTTAGGTGGCTCATAATGGTACTTTTTACGTATTGTCATTGTGAAAATACAAAACTAAATTGTGGAAACTTTGCAGATAGTTTTTCTGCTTATTCAACTTGTTTTTTTTCTCTCCCCCGTCTTTCTCTCTTCTCTGTCTTCTCATTCTTGTCCGTGAGCTACAGATACGGTTTTACTAAGCTTATGGGCGCACACCACCACACTGCTCTTCTTTTCGCGGACAAAAATTTCCTCTCAGAAATATACTTACTGCAAATGATGCTATTGTAATAAAATAAAAATAATAAAAACAAACCCCAGAGATAATCGTCTTTGTAAGTAATTTTAGTTTATATATTTATACGATGTGCTTTTGTTTTTATTATTTTTCACCTGTTGAATTTATCAAATAAAAGTTATAATAAACGTCCATTGATTCGTGTCTAGGATTAAAAAATAGAAGATTTACTCTTTTATCAGCAAAGTTAATTAAAATTCATGTAATTTTTAGATTCTTTTTTAAAATTTATTGCCCAGTCGCTTCTTGAGTAACTTCTGCAATAAATATCAGCCCATTCGCGTAAAATCATTGGGAAAAGTAAAGCCCGAATGTATTTAAATAAATAAGAAGCTTCAGCGTCAGCGTCTGGTCGCCGATTGAGTAAGAAAATAAGGGCAAAAAAACAAATGTAAAAGTAAAAGTAAAGGGAGTGAAGACTAAACGAAAGAAAAATAGAAAATGCAAGTTGTTGAGTCTGGATTGCATTAGTGGTGGTGGTGAGTGGCTGGAAGACTCGTAAAATTAGCGTATTCCCGACGAGGGGAAGGTTAAACTCGCGGGGAGCCTTTTGCACGGAAGCAATCGCTATTCCATGAATACGAAAAATGTTGGGAGCCTCAGACACTGACGGTGTGCACGTTTTTACCCTCGATCCGGTTCGTTCGTTTCTTCTTTTCGAACAAAACTTCTATTCCAGGATTCTTTTATTCTTATACGTGGTTTATTTTCCCTTTTTCTTACAATCCTTCCCTTCCCATCCCTTATTTCTTATTCCTAAGAAACTTAAGAACATTTTCGGAGAAAAAAAAATACACATATATATGTCTACCGTAAAATAATAACGCTCGAGTAAAGACTTTTCTCCGAAAACTAAGATTCCAAATGAATAAAAAAAAAGTTTTACCGTATATTTAAATTTAAATACAAATTAACGTCTGCGCTGGTAATAATAAGATTCAACAAAAATATTCAATTAACAGCTAGTCGGTGAATTTAATTTAATTTCAATTAATTCCCAGTAATTGTATACTAATGGATAAGGTAATAGGTATTGGTGATTGCTAAATAAATCAATACTTCAACTAGAGGTACCACCTAGTTCTGCTTGGTATTATATCCTCTCTGCTCTATACATACAACATTTAATAGATATGTGTGTGTATGTTTATTTAGTATGTGTTAGAAAGCGTTGAATTCTCCAGTTTCTCGAAAGTAATTTTGAGACGTGCGCACTAGGGGTTTCACTGTTTTCAACTGTTTTGTAATGCTTCGCTAGGGCTGGAAAGGTTTCTTGAGATTCTAGATTCTCGTCGCCGTACCACTGGCACGTAGAAAACTCCAATGGTTGCGAATTTCGTGAAATCCGATCCATCCCGTTGCATCCAGCTACTCAATTTACGTACTGGACGTACACCATTGTCTATCTCCGAGTTTTCATTTGTATTGACATCGAAACCATTCGATATAATTTACAACAAATAAATAACCTACTTGCGATTGCCGAACAATTAAAGCCAAACGTTCTTTGACTTTGAAAGACGTCCAAATTGAATTGAATTACTTACAAATACTCTCAGTACTTCCACTTCAATAGTAATTACTTTTTAGTAACTTATTAATTAACTGAATTTAATTGCGAGGTTATATCCAACTTGTAACGATTGAATGAATTGGTTATTTTAGTAACTTGATAGCTTTTGTTGGCCAAATGTTAAAGTATTACATATCAATTTTTTTTGCTTGAATCAATAATCGATACTTACAGTTTTGACCCATTAATTTATCCAAAAAAGTATTTTTTGTACCTTGTATATAAAACTTTTAAGGATTCTTCAATAGAAAAAGAGAAAAAGAAACATAAAAATTATTTTATTTATAAAAATATTTAGTCTATAAAATTCCAGAGTACAAAATCAAAAGCATAAAAATTGACTAAGTAATTTGTCGCGGTTCTTTGAAATTGAGTCAATAAAAATTTACAACCTTTTTTTAACATCTCGTTAAATTTCAACCGAATGACCAGTAAAATTAATTCCCCGTGAATCACCAGAAATAATTATTGTTTTATTATTTTTAATTTATTCCACCAGACAGCGAATTATTTGGCATATGTATTATTCAATAAATAATTCCATGAACCATAAAGTCAGTGGAAAAAAATTCGAATGAATCAGAGACCCCGGTGGTAATCATTATCATGCAAAGTTATTGTGTATATATTAACCGAGAAGAAAAAATAATTCTAACAATGAACATAAAAGTGATTTCTTAACGATTCCCGAAATATTGCGGTCACATAATCAATGATACGTATTTATATGTATTTCTGTTCGTTTTTTATAAATTTTTGTCGGATTCAATCGTTGATCGTTTCCGACAAAGACACAGAGGCGGGGGATTCTGAAGAACGTGGGCCGGAACCTGAACCGGTTAGTTGGTGAATACCACGCAAGAGATGCTGCAATCATCGAATACCCGTTCGTATACTCTTATACGTCTTATATTCTTCTTCTTTTCTCTTATATTTGCCTCAGCAAAGTATGTGCTCTTTTCGAGCCACCACCGTGTGACATATAGGAGTCAGCTCGAAAGAGAACAACTCAAGAGAGAAAGAGGGAGAGGATAGTCGAGACCCAAGGAAAGGCTGAGGAGACCTGAGAGAGTCCTTAATAAATTCTAGATGCTATCTCTGGTAATGGCCATGTAAACTAATTTTGGTAACTTGGTCCAAATGGTAGGTCGTCGAATGATCCCAGTCGATCAGATGTTTTTTTAAAACACACGCATCACTCCGATTTGATCGTCCAGCCTCAATTTAGTTGTGTTTTCTAAATAGTATTATATATACACGCCTATAAATATAAATATAAATATATATTCCACTTAACTTTATACACTATAAACATACACATATGTCGCATAAAGAAGATAGACATATCATGCGGGCAATACAAATACATTAAATAAATTTTCAAAAAGCAAATAACAATAAAATACCTAACAAATTCATCAGTTAAGTGATAATACACCCAACTCGTTTTAATAAGCTAAATTTTATTTTTATTTTTAATCAAACAACAGATCCGGGAAATAAATTTTTAAAAAAATACATGGATGATTTTTATACGCACCATACATGAAAATTTTATTTATTTTTGTATACTAGCAATCTTGCAGTCACTATGTGACTGCCGTGACTTGTGATTTATAAATAAATAAAATTTTGCTTTATTATATAATGACTTTTGTTAAATTACACTGTACTTTCTTAACTATTGATGTTTTTTAAGATATAAGCTCATCCTGATGTTACATTCATCGAGACCTTTCATTTGAATACCCACATGCATTTTTGATATATTTTTCATATATACATATATATAATATACATAAATATATGAAATATTCGAAAAATTGATGTGGGTACTCAAATGAAAGCTTTTGATGAGTGTAACATCAGGATGAGCTTATATCTTAAAAAATGTCAATAGTTCACAAGATACAAAGTCATTTCTTAATTATATACATTTTTAAAGATATAAGCTCATCCCGATGTTACACATATTGAGACCTTTTATTTGAGTACCCACATGGCATTTTTTATATATTTTATATATATATGGTATTTGTGAAATATATAAATATATAAAATATATGAAAAATTGATGTGGGTTGTCAAATGAAAGGTCTTGATGAGTATAACATCGGGATGAGCTTATATCTTAAAAAATGTCAATAGTTCACAAGATACTCTCTTAATAACATAGATGATGTTTCATAAATTGGCAGGAGGAAAATGAAAAATGTTCTACATGTTTGATAATATTTAAAATAAATTATTGAAATTATTGACAGCAGTAAATGGAAAGAATTAAAAAGAAGAGTTGTTGGACAGAATAGTTATGAATGACGGTGTTAATAATCGTAGCGAAAACCCAAAAATCTCTGCATTGCGACGTCGTTTGGCCCTGTCGTGATGTTCACATCGTCCTCGTTTCTCCTCGATAGTAACAGACGGGCCAATTATCCGGTTCGGTGATACGCTTTCGATCTTCACATTTTATTTATTTTATTTTTTTCTCCTTTCCTCTGTATCGAAATGTCCAAAATCACAGTGGTCAATCAGGAACGGAGACCTAAAGTGAAACATGCGAGCTCTCGCGCTCCGCAATCGAAACGTTAATGGAAAAAAATAAATAAACAGCAGCGACAACAAACACAAAAAAAAAAAAAAACTAAAAACAGAAACAAACTCGGGAAAAATAAAGCAAACAATTGTAAAAACTACCACAATGCCAACCTGCTGATTCAATTCAGATAAAAGATACATGCGCTATTTTATCTCCGCAATTACGTGGGAATAATTAAATGAATAGAGGGTATTATGCTCGGTAATGGGATCGTACACGCTTATAACTTATAACAACAAATAAATCTAAAAGAATTTAAAAATATTTTATAATATAAAATAATAAATGAAATGTAGTAAAAAAGGTCGAAAGTATCTCGCCGATAAACGTTAATGATATTGAAAGTGACCAAGTGTACTTTATCTGGACGAGGGAAGACACTGGTAAAAGCCCGCGTGAGCCTTGCTAAGATAGCGGCTGAAAGCTTGCCCCATTAAAGGTATCTAGATACTTCCAGACATTCTTCTTCTCTTTCCTTTTATTTTCTCTATCTCTCTTTCTTAAGAACTTTTGCTTAAGAAAATATCTGAATAATTATCCAACGCGTTACTGCGATTAACATTTTGTTCCACACGGGTCCAACTATATCCCCACACACACAACACACACACTGTAGATATTATACAGGCTATAAGTAAAGGACATTCACCTTTTTCCTGTCTCTAACTTTTTTATGACTGCTCACCCTGCTGTACACAGACTCACACACTCACACACTGAGACACACACACACACACACACACACACACACACACACACACACACACACACACTGACTGTCCATTTCTCGGGAATACCATGTGAGATAGGAATAATCTGTCCACTTGTCCTAACTTTAAATTCAAACTTGTTCCTCGTATAATATATCCCGAAATATAAAAACCTACCAGTCATTACCGTTTGTTTCTCTTAAATAAAATAAAATTATTAAAAAAATAAAACGGCTAAATGATTTTCGGGGATCCAGTCATAATTATTCATAACATAACGTTTATGTATCTAATAATTCAGGCTTTAATTATTATTCAGTTGGTAATATAATATAAATTATAATAATAATTTTAAAAATAATGTTTTGTAAAACGAGACTACTTGTTTATCTTTTATTAATTTTATTGCAATTTACCAACAAGTTTAATACCCGATTATTCAGCAATTATATGTTTATTTAGCCGACTCTTGTTTTCGTCTATTTAAATATTTTATTAATATTGGCTATTGGCTAGCAAGCTTGCATCTTAATTGAATAACATTCACACGATTTATAGTGAATGTTTCTTAGATACAGAAGTAGTCAGCGAGAACCAGTTTGTCGACGGCCGTTATATCCATGAGATGCTATGTATATGCTCCAAGGGGATATTTCTCTCATCCTCAACCTTCTTTTACTCTTATTATCCTTGCTATACCTTTTTCGCGGCCTTTTTTCATTCTTATTTGAGAAGGACTAAGCGATATTCACGCAAGACCCACGCGGAAACCAGTAAATACCCGGGGTACTGAAAAACCCCCACCGACCAAACCAAACAAAGTACATTTAATTCGTCTTATTCTTATCCTTATAAATATCAATATAAAATTAAAAAAAAATCTACACCTTGGATCCATCTAATATATCATTAATCATTACCGCAACATCTCAAAAATAAAAAAAAAATATAATTAATTCCGTCTGGTCCTTTGAATCTATTCGCTAAATATTCCCGGAAGCCGCAATTATTTCCACTCAGTATTTAGCATCGACACTGCCTATTTTATAAACTTTCAAATTAAATCACAAATAAAAAATCACCTTTAAATATGTACAGTGATGCAATCCCAATAACAGAAGCGCTGAAAAAGTATTTAAAAATAAATTTAGCGAAATTACATGCGCTGAATAATGAATTTTTTATTCAAAATTATTCATACAGTATCAAAAAAGCTTTTTGAGACTTATCACCAGCCCACTAAAGTATTTATTTTATTTTATCCACATAAATATAATATTTATTTATTTTTTGTTGTTTTTTTTTTTTTTTTCGATTATGGGTCCCCGAAAAAGCCACCGGTTGGCGGACAAGCCACGTTGAAAAGTACCAAAGTGGACAAGCCGTTCAGTCATCTCGATTTGATGAAATGGTCGGTGGTTGTAATTGAAATCCCATGTTTCCTTTCAGCAGTTTGATACGACGTTGTTACTGCCTCGTAATCGCGCCATAGTCCCACAAGATATCCCGGAACCCGTTCACGTCACGTTCGCAGAACGCAACTAACCCGATCTCATCCCGTGTGTGTGTATAAATATTTACACACACCTTCTACCTACCTATCCATACGAACTTTTCTCGCGTCTTCATCTTCACCTCTGCTGTTCTGGCATCGTCGGCGATGTTGTCGTCTCCGTCATCGTCATCACCGGCAAACCCCTCTAAGCCGATTATCTTCTCAAATATTGAGACGTGCTCATTGGACGAAATCACGGACCTTCGACCAACACCGTCAAAGTACCGGGCTCTGCATTCTGGACCAAACACCAAAGAATGCTTCGTGGTTTCTTATTTTTATAAAACTCAAAGTCACTTTGTTCTCGCGTACTTTTATGTCTTTGTATACAAACATTGTGTGCTTAGTAATAATATTTTACAAGGTAACTAAGACTTTTTAGCACAGACTTGTCACACGTTCGACAAATGTAAAATAAACTTTGCAAAAATTAATCTCTAATAAAATTGAAGTTTTTGATCAAGAAAAAAACAATCTTGAATCAAAAAAATGAAGAATTTTTTTTCTGTAACCAAAATTTAAATTTAAAAATCCCATCAGGTTATCATCAAACATAAGATTTGTGATGATGAGTCACTTTTATCTCTAACCTAGACCACATGTGGTTAGAAAAATGTATGATATTAGACATTACGGAAGCATGACTCCTATATAGTTATACCCACTAGATATAGATACGGATAAGGGTATGGATATGATACGGTGGCTCCGGAAGATGCAAGAAGAATATAATGCGGTAACGAAGCAGCGCAATCCCCCTTGGCGATTTGACAAACTCGATTATTATAACGCGAGACGTGGTTAGTACCGTCGCACTATCACATGTAGGATGTAGGATGTAGGAGCACATACGCACGTGTATTACTCGAAGATATCTGTGCTTTAACCATAACTATGTGTACGTCGAATGAAATTTCGTGACAAGCCAAATTGACAATGCGATATAGCAGTGTGTAATTACATGGAAAAGGTCGAATGTATAAAACCACGACAGACATATCCCGTGGGGCTTTGAGTGTGGTTAATAAACTTAGTACACATCGAATCTAACCGCAACAACGTGTACAACCATAGTATGATGTACTTTTATTTCATACATACGTATTGTAATCTATAAATCCAACTGCGGTAATGAGTGCGTACATATGATCCCTCAGGCAGCTCTCTGCTTTCCGGCAGTATTCCACAGACATTGACTCTCTATACTATACTCATCTCTTCCCTTCACTTCCCTCTGTTTGCTGCATGTAAAGTAATACTCGGAAATCCTCGGGAAATTTTATCGACAATCAGTGAGCTGTTTCCCGCAAACGCTGTTATGCGCGGCGTTCAAATACCTGGAATGTCGGTTTGCTATTTTGCTCTACACACTCGTGATTATTGGGATGTAAAGAAGATTCGACAGTAACGGGGCGAATATGTCGACTATTTGTTCTTCATATTTAACTGTTCGTCGACGGTGCAGTAAATGTGAAATTTAATAAACCGTGGATGGGGCCGTGACCAAGCATTTTTGTTGGTAACAAAAAACTCCAGTCATTTAGAAGAATACATGCATTTAATTTGATCAGGCATTGCAGAATAACCACTTTAGCACGTGATTAATTTGGTAAACAAGTAATTTTGTGTTTTGTTAGTTGTATAATGAAGGCTCAGAAATCGAAGAACAAGAACAAGAATGAGAATGAGCGAGTAGAATAGAGGAAGACACAAATGAAATAAAGTGACTTGCAAAGAAGCCTTTGGAATTGTAGGGGCATCTAATGAGGGTGGACCGCCCTGTAAGTCAAACATCAAAACAGCTACAAGAACAACTGACCGGAGAATGAGGATGAATGCAAAATTTGCATCTCGAGTCCCTGTAAATAGTTATCCGAAATGACAGTTGAATTTCGGGCCCGGCGAGACGTTGTCTGATGGAAAAGATGCTAAAAAGATGTAAAAAATGGTGATCGGTGGTAATAATCGTTGGAGCGAGTACTAGTTGGAGTTTAAGCAGTAGCTTCTGTTTCTGTTTCTGTTTCTGGTGGAGCAAGAGGAGCAAAAGAAGGAGAATGTTGGAAGAAAGGACATGAGATATAAATGTTCGGGTTTGGAATTGTGTAGGCTAGCCGGCGTGGTTGGTACGCCGAAGACGGGCCAAGTTCATCGTTTGTCTTGTCTGCAATTTCGATTGAAAATCCAACCCAAGTAATTCTTGTGCTGCTTCTTATATTCTTTTCCGTCGGCGGGGCATTGTACCAGCGGACAAAGCGAAATGCCAAGTATACATGCAGACACATACACACACACTCGAGGACGGAGGAAGAAGTAGAAGTTTGAGAAAAAGAACAAGAGAAAGACTCTCTTATCCAATGGAAGCACACGGGTTTCCGAGGTTTGACAATATCTCCCGATGAACGGTCGGTTGTTCTATAGGTAGCATATCTATCCACTGCTCTCTTTCCTTCCCCGCTGATCGCTCACGTTGAACGATGGGTGATGGTAATGTCGAAGGGTGGCTGGGGGGAAAATAAAGATTATAGACCAGGTCGTATGATCCTTGGGATATATAAGTCTCGAATGAAGGACGGATAAGGAGAGAGTACTGAGTAGAAAGTAAAGTAGTGTAGCAGTGTACAGCAAAGCCGGGGAGTAGCAGAAGCTGAAGCAGAAGCAGAACCAGCAGAGGGTAAAGGGAGCCAGAGAAGAGGATTTCAATTTTAATCTCGAGAATGTCCCTCTCCACCGGCATCATGCTCCGCGCTACTATATACTATATACTCTCTTCTCTTCTCTCGATATCTTTTTTAATAATAAAGCCCTGCTCATAAAACTCGTTCCGTGATATCTCTACGTCGCTGTTCAAATTCACATAAATTACTTTGTACAAGTCGTATAAAAAAATCAGTGAAGCATTAAATATTGATATCAGGGCGAATAATTTAAGTGAGGCGAAAAAAATTTGTCGCGGTTATGTATATGTATATTTATAATGGCTATTTGTCTGTGTGTATCTTTCTCAGAGAGCCAGCTCCCAGTGTGGATGATTCTTCCGAGGGAAGAAGTGTGTGTGTGAGGGTATAAAAAGCTTTCCTAAAAAAGAATAAGAACAAGGAGAAGAGACGCGTAAATAAGAGGAGAATATGGCGTGGGATTTATCCTATCATATCCGCGTGTACACATGGCTGAATGTGCCTCTCTCGATTGCCCGAATATTCTTCTTGCAAAGTGTGCGCGAGTGTGGCCGACACACCCCGACCTGAGGCGTCCCGCGCCGTCACGCGATACACGATGAAGAAGGCTCCTCGTGTTCAAAACACGCGATCAACCATATATACTCAAACTCTTTCAGTGCTATGTGTGTTGGAGGGGGCGCTGGCTAGCTGGCAGTGTCTCTTTCTGCTTTCTGCTGGTGGGTTGATCCACCACCATCACTATCACCATCTTACCGGGCGAGGAAGCGACCAACAAGAAGAAGAGCCTCTTCTTTAACCAACTCCTGAGCCACCGAAGAAAAACAAGAACAAGAAAAAGCTCAAGTAGGGCCCCTACAATCTTTCACATTGAGGCGGCTGCAGGAATTCCTTTTTTTCCTCTTTTTCCTCCTCAGCTACCTCGCTATCTTTCTCTTTATAAAACAGCATCTTTCTCCCCTGCACGAGGATTTCACCTCAAGTATAAATGTGTATAGCAGCAGCAGCAGCAGCAGCAGCAACAACAGCAACAACAACAACAACTACAACACCAGTCCGCTAGTGTGAGCATACACAACTCTTTTATCTTCTTCTTTTTCACGGGTTTATTTCGTACGCCACCGCGCATCAGCTTCTCGGCTTACCTGACCGGAGCCGGCGGCTCGTATCGATTCGACAATCATAATATACGCACGAGTGTTCAGCCTACTGGAAATCAAGTGTTGTCGACAACGCGGTAGGCTCTCTCCCTCATCGCCAATAATAATCCCTCTTGTACACGGTCTATTTTCTACCATTTGTTGTTATTATTATTATTATTATTATTTTATAAATTCGTTCTACCTTCGATATTACATTATTATTTCGAGGAGGTAAAATAATCCCGATTCCAATCCGTTGTTTGGTAAATTAAATAAAATAAATCCGGCATTCTATCTCCCGGAAAAATATATAAATATTTAGCTGCTTTTCTGCCATTGACGTCTCGGTCCATAAAAGTCTCGCGCAATGTGTCTCAGTATTTATGATGATAATAAATAAAAATTAAATTAATTTTATAAAGATATCGAGATCGGCGGCATCAGTATGTTAGACGATAAATCGCGAGTCACTAGTGCGAAAAGACTTGCACCAGTGGCTAGAGCGATGTCATAAATTCGAAGCACGCTCCGCGCGTGCTAAGGCTCGACGGCTACCGGAAACGATTTGCCGAACGCGTCCCGTTCTGCTATATGTGAGCCACGTGGCTAAGTCCCGACTTATACTTACTTACACTTATATTATTTATTTATATACACACGAGGTACAAGAACAACAGCAAGAGCTCCCGTGAAAGCCCTCGAAAAAGTTTTCCTTCTATGGGCCGACTCTGCCTTTTATTTATATTTTTCTATTTCTGTATAAATAACACCGCTAGAATATGCACAATTTATCCGAGGAGTGATGAAAGGCTCGGGGTTGAATTTTTGTGGTAAATTATTAACATTTCGCTCGTGTTATTGATTAATTTTTTTTTCTTATCCAATTTTAAAATAAACAGCTTTTTTACGACTTTTGCGATTTATGATTTGATAAAAAAAAAAAAATATTTTAATTGTCGCAGCAAAAGGGAGATCGAGTGCGTCTCCGAGGGTTAACATAGGGTGTTGGCTCCCGCATTGTCATACATTCACACATGGTTGTCATTTATCACCCGAATCATTCTTTTTATCTCAATATCCTCTGGTCCTTTACATTCCCCAATTATTTCGAATCCCTCTTCTCTGTATATTTATTTGTCCGCGAAATCTCAATTACAATTAAAAATTTTAAATCTAAAATACATATGTCGTTTCCTCCCTGGTCTCTTAATCGCACCGTAAATTTTCCCAATTAAATTGCGAGTTAAAAAACGATTATTATTATTTTAAAAAATTCCTCTTATTTTTTTTAATCACCTGTAGGGTATTTCTCATAAGCAAACAGTGCTACACTCATACTCATATTGTAATTTCCGGTTAAATTTCCTCTCGGGTCTCTTGATTCCGCGGTAAATTGAAACCCGGTAGGTAACGGGGGAAAGGAGCGAATCGCTCTCGGTTGAAAGTAGCTGCTCGCGGAAATACCACAGCCGTATCCTTCCCCCCCCCCCCCATTCGTATCATGCCGCTATCAACTGGGTATAGTAATAGTAATAGTACTATTTACCGTAGACCTCAAGTTAAGAAGAGTAAGAGCAGAGCGGTGAATAAGAAACGGAGCGATCAATCTCGGATAACCTATGCCTCGACACTGAATCCACTCGCTGCTCGGTCTTTATTCTTCTTCGACACAAAACCACCACCTTAATACCCAACCAATCCTTAAACCCCAGCCCCTTACCCCATACATAAGCAGCACTTGCTTCCTCGTTCACTTACTCACTCACTCTCACTCTTGCTCCTTGGTCTGCTCTTTACTTATTTTCGTTTTTTTTTCTACCCTTTTTATCACTTTTATTTCCCATCTATATTATTCGTACTCGCTCTCACACATTTCACCCCTGGTGACTCGGCACCGTACCCCGTTTCACTCTGTTCAGTAACCTACGACCTAAGAATTTACGCCGGTATATAACCGTTCGCTTTAAATTCATGTGAGGGAATAAATTCTACAACATTGTAGTACAGTAGCGAGGAGCTCTTGACTAAAAGTAATGTGACTGGAAATATGTGATCGAGACGATACAAATTTATAATAATTTACATAATTTACCTGCCTACCAACCCGTACCGGATTACTTTTTCGCTAATATTATTCAATCACATTATTTCAAACTAGCTTTAGAAATAAAAGAAATTAGACAAACGGTTGACCCTGAAGGCCCTGCTACTTCCCGCCACTTACATACCTAGGCGCTTAAAATTGCACTAATAATTGCTCTTCGAGCTCAAAAAAAAAACTTATGTCTTATTTTGAGCTCTCCAAGCTCAAAGAGATAGTCTTTCTATATTTTTGACATAGAATTTAATTTCACGTAACTTCACACTAATAGATTTGTTTATAGTTAAAAAGATTTGTTAATATTTAACAAATCAGTTATTAGAAGCCATTTGTTAGGCCTTAACAAATATTTCTTAGTATTTAAAAAGATTTATTAATACTTAATAAATGAATATCAGATTTATTGAATACAAACAAATCATTTTGAATACTAAGAAATATTTATTTAACATTAAAAAATGGTCTCTAATAAATGATTTGTTAGCCATTAACAAATATTATTTAATACAAATAAATCCTTCTATCAGTGCAGTCAATTCGTTCAAGAGATATCATGAACGAAAGAAAACCGAAAAGTGTTTTCTGCACATAACTTCACATAATTTCACATAGTTTCACATAATTTCAGTCAGTTTGTTCAAGAGATATCATGAACGAAAAAAAACCGAAAAGTGTCTTCCGCACATAACCACATAATTTCACATAATTTCAGTCGATTCGTTCAAAAGATCATTACCGAATGAAAACTAAAAAGTGTTTTCCGCACATAACTTCACATAATTTCACATAATTTCAGTCGATTCGTTCGAGAGATATCATGAAAATAAGAAAACCGAAAAGTGTTTCCTGCACATAACTTCACATAATTTCACACAATTTCACATAATTTCAGTCAGTTTGTTCAAGAGATATCATGAACGAAAGAAAACCGAAAAGTGTTTTCTGCACATAACTTCACATAACTTCACATAATTTCACATAATTTCACATAATTTCAGTCGATTCGTTCAAGAGATATCATTACCGAATAAAAACCGAAAAGTGTTTTCCGCACATAACTTTACATAATTTCACATAATTTCAGTCGATTCGTTCAAGAGATATCAGGAAAATAAGAAAACCGAAAAGTGTTTCCTGCACATAACTTCACATAATTTCACACAATTTCACATAATTTCACATAATTTCAATCAGTTTGTTCAAGAGATATCATGAACGAAAAAAAACCGAAGTGTTTTCCGCACATAACTTAACATAATTTCACATAATTTCAGTCGATTCGTTCAAGAGATATCATTACCGAATGAAAACCGAAAAGTGTTTTCCGCACATAACTTCACATAATTTCACATAATTTCAGTCGATTCGTTCAAGAGATATCATGAAAATAAGAAAACCGAAAAGTGTTTCCTGCACATAACTTCACATAATTTCACATAATTTCACATAATTTCAATCAGTTTGTTCAAGAGATATCATGAACGAAAAAAAACCGAAAAGTGTTTTCCGCACATAACTTCACATAATTTCACATAATTTCAGTCGATTCGTTCAAGAGATATCATTACCGAATAAAAACCGAAAAGTGTTTTCCGCACATAACTTCACATAATTTCACATAATTTCAGTCGATTCGTTCAAGAGATATCATGAAAATAAGAAAACCGAAAAGTGTTTTCTGCACATAACTTCACATAATTTCACATTATTTCACACAATTTCAGTCAGTTTGTTCAAGAGATATCATGAACGAAAAAAAACCGAAAAGTGTTTTCCGCACATAACTTCACATAATTTCAGTCGATTCGTTCAAGAGATATCATTACC
Organism: Cotesia glomerata; assembly: GCF_020080835.1. NCBI lineage: Eukaryota > Metazoa > Arthropoda > Insecta > Hymenoptera > Braconidae > Cotesia > Cotesia glomerata. Next base: position 6,881,697 of record NC_058164.1, read on the forward strand.
GAATGAAAACCAAAAAGTGTTTTCCGCACATTACTTCACATAATTTCACATAATTTCCGTCGATTCGTTCAAGAGATATCATTACCGAATGAAAACCGAAAAGTGTTTTCCGCACATAACTTCACATAATTTCACACAATTTCACATAATTTCAGTCGATTCGTTCAAGAGATATCATGAACGAATGAAAACCGAAAAGTTTTTTCCGTACATAACTTCACATAATTTCAGTCGATTCGTTCAAGAGATATCATGAACGAAAGAAAACCGAAAAGTGTTTTCTGCACATAACTTCACATAATTTTAGTCAGTTTGTTCAAGAGATATCATGAACGAAAGAAAACCGAAAAGTGTATTTTGCACATAACTTCACATAATTTCACATAATTTCAATCAATTCGTTCAAGTGTTTTTTCCACATAACTTCTCATAACTTTATACAATTTTGCATAAGTTTACATAACATTTCTTTTCGGATCGTTTTTGATGAGATAGTATAATTTTTAGACTTTTGAGCTCGAAGAAACATAGAAAAGCTATCTCTCCAAGCTCGGAGAGCTCAAAATAATACATAAATCAATCCAAAAAAAATGTTATCTGAAGTTAAGAATAATATACTTTTAAATATCTGTTAAATTGATAACTCGAGGTTTTATGATAAATTTAAATATCTTTAGAAGTAAATTATCATTAAAATTTTATCAATGCCATTATGAGATTATAGGAATAAATCCAACAAAACAAGACAGTATACTATACAGGGTGTCCCAAAAGTCACGGACGCCATTGTAGCATCTGATGAAATAAATAATTCTGAGACGAAAAGTCCTTAGCTATTTTTCAATTAACCGCATAGATAATTAATTATTAATTAAAAATAACGTCTTTTTATTTGTTAGACAGAGAGCGCCAGTGTCCAGTAAAGTATGTGCCAAACAAAGACACAACTAACTGTATGACTGACTAGTTTCTATAGCTAACGTAGTCACACATATTTACTTACTCATTCACACGTGCAAGCGTCTTCGTTGGAACGCACTTGATTGACACTAGTGCTCTCTCTCTAACGCATAAAAGGACGTTATTTTAATTAATAATTAATTATCTATGCGTCTGATTAAAAAATGGCTAAGGACTTTTCGTCTCAGAATTATTTTGTTTATCAGATGCTACAATGGCGTCCGTTACTTCTGGGACACTCTGTATATAAGATTTACCTAATTTCACTTTGTTTTAATGGAATTTAATTTTTATTACCGTTTTATCTTTACTGTTTAATGAAATTTGAAAAGTTTGTCAACAGTCTTTTAAAAATTACTTATTTTCAACTGCCCGCTAAGAAAATTGAAAATTTTCGAAAATCGGGAAATTACTGGTTTTATCCCGTTTTGATAAAATCGAACTTACACCAGATCTCGACGTTCTGAGGTTCTAGGAAACTTCCCTGACTACTCTCGCGAGACTATTGTCACTATGTCTGTATGTATGTATGTGTGTGTGTGTGTGTGTGTGTCTGTTTACATAATAAATATTACATATATTAAATATATGAAAAATTTCATTTGTGTATCCAAATGAACGGTCTCGATAAGCGTAACATCAGGATGATCTAGTATCGTCAAAAATATTATTAATTAAACAATTACATGGTATTCTATCAACTAATGATATTGCATCCTTTCTCTTCTTTTGTTAATTACACCGGCACACAAAAAACAAAAAGTTGTCAGTACTTTTGACGGGACCCATATATATTTATGTATTTCGACTCGCTGAATCCGAATTTGAGGTCAGTTTGACCCGTACACCGTCAAATTTTCGAGAAAACTTTTAATAAAATTTTAATAAAAATTAATGTTGTAATTTTTGGAGTGTAATTTTATAAGTCAAAAATAAAAGTTAAGCAGAGGCAATGTGTGTGTGTGAGCGGGTTATGTGTGTGAAAATCGTGCGGGTGGTGTGAGGCATTTATAGAGCGTGAGGGTCCGGTGGACAGCGCGACTTAGTTAGAAACTGCAGTATAGACGCTCCATATGAGGGTACTGTAGGATTAAGAATTTTTGTTAGTTTTAAGAGGTCCTGGTCAGCCGTTAGTTAGCTGTAGTCTTAAGTTGTTAATTGTAGTGTGAGTGCGTGAGTAATAACCAATTGTTATTTTATATGGTTAATAAATATCGATATATTGTTAAATAAAAATTTATTTCTTTCAGATCACCTTCCTCCACTCTCTCTCCCTGTAGATTATAAGCTCAGCTCTGGTTTCCGGTTCCAGGAACCGAGGTACAAAATCCTGGTGGCACCCTTGTTAATTTAGAATCATTTTTGCTAGGTATTGTTGTATTTTATTAAATTAATTAAGGGGCCAATGAGCGGAAAAAACACCCGTTACACTGGCGCCCAATATTGAAAAACCCCATGAGAGAGAAGGAAGGCCTGGGAATAAATAAATTTATATTTAATTATTTAAAATTTAAAAATTAAATAAATTTCAGTCATTAGCCGTTAGGAAAAATTTTAGTTGAAAAAAAAAAAAAAAGTTACTTGAGTCTTGAAAAAGTGATACTTGAGTTTATTGAATTTTATTAAAAAATTTTTTTTTTAAGTAATCATCTTTTTCTTAATTCTATAATTAAGAATTAAAAATTTATTACAACCGGAAGTGTCATCGATACCCAATAGCTTGTGGTAGTACTACTACGTGTCACAGCTATTCAGGGGATTAAAAATTTACATTAACAAAGACAACATACCTAATAGCTGTGGTAGTATTAACTATGAGTCACAGCTATTCAGGGGATTAAAATTATCTACAACAAAGAAAGTATACCCAGTAGCTTGTGGTAGATTTTTCTACGAGTCACAGCTACTCAGGGGATTATCGATAATAACAATAACAATAAGAATAACAATAACAATAACAATAAAAATAATAATAACAATAACAATAACAATAGTTACAAATTAAAACTCGGTAAAAATTAACACCTTGCAATAGAAATTTTTCTACGCAGTAAAGTCGAAAAGTTACTCGAACAAAATTTTACACGACGCTACCGAGGTTAGTGACGTCAGCGCCTTTGTCTAGTTCGGAAAAAATTTTTTTTTTTGGCATTGTCTTCGCGCGCTTGGTAACAACGCGTTAGTGAAACATTCTTCACTTATTATAAAATTTAATCCGCTTACTAAAATTTTTCTTTCTTTTAAAATAAAATAATACAATAATTTTCCTTATTTTAATCTTTTGAGTATTTCGGTAAATTAAAGTTAAATTTTCTGGTTATTATCTAAATACAAGTACAATAGTTTAATTTGAATATTGAAATAATTATTTATAATTATTATAAACTTAAATTTCTCCTGGATAACATTAATTTTTTTTCTCGAGATTTATTTTTGGAAATTTTTATTTTGAAATTTAATTCCGAAATTGTTCGAAATTTAATTGGAAATTAATTTTTGAAAATTTCTTTTTGGATTTTTTCCGAAATTTGTTTTTTAGAAAATTATTTTTCAAAATTTTATTTTAACAAATTAAGAATTTAAATGCTTTTAGGATTCCATTTTGAATTTTTTTTTGGTAGATTATATTTTTATATTTTTAATAATTATTATTCAAAAAGATTTCAGAATTTTTTTTAGAAATTTAGCTTTCGAAATTTAATTACAAATTCTATTTTGAAAATTATTTGGAAATTTATTTAGATTTTAATTTTTCTTTCCTGAAACGTATTTTGGAAATTTAATTAAACAAAAGAATTAAAATTTTTTGAGGATTTAGGTCAAAAAATTTAAAATTTATATTCCACAGATCGGATAACATGTTAAAGATTTTTTATTTTTATTTAAATATTGATTTTTATCATAACGGACTTGATTTATTTTGATTTTCAGTGGTTTTTTGCCATTTATTTAGATTTTTAGAGATGTCTGAGCCATATAAATTCGAAATTTATATTCGGCGGATTGAAATACATGAGAATCATAATTGATCTAATTTTATACAATTTTATTTAACACAATATCTGGAATTTTTTGCTTTTTTCTGCTATTTTTTGCTTTTTTTGCAATTTTTCAGGGTTTTTTGGAATTTACTTAAACTTTTAATGGCTTATGGTCTAAATAAACTTCAGATAAGTATTAACCGGGCCGAAATACATAAAAATCGTGCTTAATTTAGGTCAAAAAAAATTTTTAAATCATTTTAAATCGCCTAAACAGCCTATTTTCGTCATTTTTTTCGGTTTTTTAAAGTTTTCTCGAAAATTTGACGGTATACGGGTTAAACTGACCTCAAATTCGGATTCAGCGGGTTGAAATACATAAAGATATATGGGTCCCGTCAAAAGTACTGACAACTTTTTTTTTTGTGTGCCATTATTATTACTTTACCTATAATTAATGATTAAATTATTTGTTCTATTTCCAGTTATTTTTTCCTTTGTTCCTGATAATATACGCTGTGGAGCCAGTAAATGTACCTCGCGACAAAGAGGTATTTTTGATGAATTTCCTTGTAATTAGCTTATTAATATTTAGCTCAATTTTTAATATTTCTCTTCTTATTTTAGAATCTTTATCATCACGTAATGAAGCATCGACAGTTCGTGGCGGTCAACAATGGGAAGAAATGGTTAGTCGTTCCATATGCTTGGATCCATGGTCAACGTTGCTATTTTAGCGACGAAGACGCGCCGGTCCAGGCCTACAAAAACGATCCAGAACACACTCGTCGGCCAACCCGATCCCTGAAATGGGTGGATGTGGTTCCTTTTCGTAAGTTTTTCTGCTTTACTTAATCAAAGTCATAGCCTGGCATTGTAATTTCAAAAATATATATAAATTTTAAATTTTTTGTTAATAGTAACCTTTGATGAAGCAGTTCAGATGGTGATAACCAAAAATGAAGAACGAACTCAAGTAGGTAATTAAAACATCTCCAATTGTTTAATATTACATCATCTATAATTGAAATAATAAAGATAATTCTGTCTCCAATGTATTTATGTGATGAAATCAATTTTTTACATGAAGTTTAGTATTATTGGAAAGGTCTAGACCTGAATTTGTGCCTTTTCAATGTTTCAATTCGTTTTCTAAAATAGTTAATTTATTATGATAAGTTTTAAAGAAGTTATAAATAAATTCTTGCAATAGATAAGTGCAATTTTGAGCGCTTAAGTATGGAATTAACGGGAAATTGCAGGGATGGCCTTTAGGGTCATAATTAGGTTCCTAATTTTTTTATTTTTTGTTTTTAGAGGTCCTCGAGGAAGTGAGGGAAGACGAGAAGATGATTAGGGACGGTGTAGAGGCTTTGCAGTTCAATGCTGAACGAGACCGTCGCCCCACTCTCCCCATAAAGAACTCTGATCAACTCGAAAAGTGGGACACATACCTGTCCCAGGGACCGGAGCAAGTCTCTTACTACGTAAGGTTTTTTTTAATAATTAATAATTTTATTGTAACGAGAATATCGTTAAAATATAATCCGTATAGACACTAGTACCGCGATCCATTCGGATGCTATGCTCGATAGTATTGCTAACGTTAGTATACAGTTTTCTTAACTTCACTCTATTTTAGATAGCAACGCGCGAATCGCTAAAATAGCAATATCGTACCTCAGAAAATTTTCTTTTCAGTCTAGATTATTATTATATAATTTATATGTGTATGTTATTTTATTGACAGCACTCGTTGATTCGGGATTACGCCGTAGGGATACAAGGACCAAGGGTGCTCGTTACTACTTTTGAGAAGACTTTTGCAAAGGAATTCCGGATGGAGCTCTGTCTTCCAAAATCTGGTAGTTCCAGGAAGTACCAGAGCATCCGGGGTAATCTGGCCTATACACAATTTCAACGTAAGCTTTTTCTATAAAATATTTTTTTTATGTATCTAAATAATTGAATTAATGTAAATAATTTTTTTTCATTACAGAATACTTCAAACAGCACCATGGACTTGAAGAAAACAAAATAGATAAAGAGATAGGGGCAAACCTCTTTAATATAAAACGAAAGTGAAAGAAGCCGGTCTTCTTATTCACAGTAAAAAATTTTGTGTAAAATCAACACAATCCTAGTGTTAGAATCCGTCAACACAATTTTAGTGTTAATTTTCAACACAAAAAATAGTGTTGAATTTTTAACACAAATTAACAGTAATTTTGTGTCAACTGTATCTAACACTAAAATTGTGTTGATTTTACACAAAATAAGTGTTAATTTACTTATTATTTGAGTTTGAATATAAAGGTTAGAGAATTATTTAAAAATAAATAAATTTTTCATGGTTATTAAGAAAATTAGTTTATTTCATTTATTTTAATTTGAGTCAAATACCAATAGTCTTCTACTTAAATATCAACAGACTCGATAGAGTCTGGCGCCAAGTTCCGTTCTCAAGCCAGACTACCGAGTGTGTATATACCGTAAGCAGAACGGTTTTTTGAGGTTACAAATTTACTTTGATTTTTTTTTTATATGATATTTTATAATAGTAATTCATGCTTTTTATTACGCGTATTACTTGATTATTATCAATTATTTTTATAATTTCTATTTAAAATTATTAAAAATAATCAGCACAAACTATAGCGACCCAGATTTTTAGATTTTAACTTTTTTCTTATGTAAAAAGCGGACGGCCAGAGACTAAACAATATAAGGGTGCATGCTAATCTTATAATAGATGGGAAACTACAGTGAAAAAAGATATTTGAAAGCTTGCAATTACACGCGCCAGGTGGCGCAAGATTAACTTTTACATGAACTATAGCTTAAAGGGGATAGTTTGCCACCGGAAATGTATTAAATTAAAATTGTCAATTTTTATTATAATTAAAAAAAATACTGAAATCCGAAAAAAAACAGTTTCACTGTAAAAAATTGCGCCAAGTCCACGTTCATAAAACTCATCTCAATAACATTTGCACTTTACAAAAAAAATTAGGCTCGTTTTAATAATTTTCATTCTCTACAAAAAGATGTGAAATACAAAAAAATTAAAAAAAAATTTGTTGAAAATTAAAAAATAAAAAAAAATTTTTATCGTACTTGGCGCGTCATTGAGTACCCCAAATTTTTCGGAAGAATTTCAACTCAAGAAAAATCGATTTCGCTTGTATATATATAATCATATTATATATTTATATAGATTTCATTAGTCAAGGATACTGAACTCATTGAAAACATTGCTTAGTGTATGAATTATCAGTTTTAGTGAAAAAACCCGTTCTTAAAATTTTTTTAGATCTTTAGTGAGAACAACTGTCAATATGGTGGTGTGTTCAAGAAATCTGAAATTATATAAAATTTTTGGATTCATTTTTTTTCAGCTTCGTCATTAATCTTTAATGAAGAACCTTATGCAATATTAAAGTTTGATATTGCTTCGTTTAATTGTAATTAACACATTTTGATTGGTACTCACACCGCATTGTCCAAATTTAGTCGGCCATATGTTTTATTTTTTAGTAAACACAATTCTCACAATGCAACCGACCCAACGTATGCATGCGTATCGACTTATATGTAGTTTGACTAAATTTGGACAATGCGGTGTGAGTACCAATCAAAATGTGTTAATTACAATTAAACGAAGCAATATCAAACTTTAATATTGCATAAGGTTCTTCATTAAAGATTAATGACGAAGCTGAAAAAAAATGAATCCAAAAATTTTATATAATTTCAGATTTCTTGAACACACCACCATATTGACAGTTGTTCTCACTAAAGATCTAAAAAAATTTTAAGAACGGGTTTTTTCACTAAAACTGATAATTCATACACTAAGCAATGTTTTCAATAAGTTCAGTATCCTTGATTAATGAAATCTATATAAATATATAATATGATTATATATATACAAGCGAAATCGATTTTTCTTGAGTTGAAATTCTTCCGAAAAAATTTGGGGTACTCAATGACGCGCGCCAAGTACGATAAAAAATTTTTTTTTTTATTTTTTAATTTTCAACAAATTTTTTTTTAATTTTTTTGTATTTCACATCTTTTTGTAGAGAATGAAAATTATTAAAACGAGCCTAATTGTTTTTGTAAAGTGCAAATGTTATTGAGATGAGTTTTATGAACGTGGACTTGGCGCAATTTTTTACAGTGAAACTGTTTTTGTTCGGATTATAAATACAGTAAACTTTTACTTATTTTAATGAATATCAAATTTACTTTTTTTTATTGAAAACAACTTGGTACTTTTATCAAATATATTTAAATAAACTATTTTTCACAATATTTAACACTTTAATTTATACGCACGCGTGGTTAAATAGCTGTCCGCTAATACAATCCGTTGGTGCATAAACTGAAGAAAAAACGCGCTAACAACACAAACTTAGTGTTAATATTTCCCGCTTAGCACTAATTTTGTGTCATTTTATCTAGTAACACACAAAAAGTGTTGATATCGTGAAAACAACACTATTTTAATGTTAAAATTCAGGTAACACAAAAAAAGTGTCAAATTAACACACAAAAATCAACACACAATTTTTCAACACAGACCGTTTTTGACGCAAATACACAATATTTTTTACTGTTACACTTGTAATGATGTTTTTCATGAAATTTTTCTCTTAATCTATCACATATTTATAAATTAATTATTTTTTTATTCATATAATATCTTGAAGGAAATTAATCTCAAGTTTTAGAATTTCAAAAAAAGTATTAAAAATTTTATTGTATTAATTTGTTCACATTTTTACACTAAAATTTTTGCTAAAATAATAATAATAATAATAATAACTTAATTTAAAAAATTTATTATTATTATTATTATTCGACTTATTATTATTATAACTATCACTATTATACCTATTATTATTATTACTTTTATTATTATAATTGTTATGATTATATTATAAAGATATGACTATAATGATTATTGCTGATTTTTGTGAAATATTTAAAAAATGATCGAGATATTTATAAACCAACTACTTTTACTTCATCTAATTATATCATGGAATTGACTAAGCAGATATTTAACTATTTTTGAAACAAAAAAACCATGGCAATGATTGAAAAAAAAAAAAAAAAAAAAAAAAAAAAAACATTGAAATGTAGAGATGTTAAAAAATTTAAAATGTAATTCTTTTAAAATAATTTGTCGAAATGAATTAATTTGTTCAATGACATTGTTAAATACTCAAGTGACTGACATCACCTGAGATTACTAAAAACAATTGAATTTTCAAATATTCTGATATAAATAAAATAAAATTATCTCTTTTGAATTTAAAAATTTGAATCTATCTTATTTTCCTTCGTAATTTTTACTGCACACCCGTAATAAATATCTCAGAGGATAGGAATACATATACATATATTGAACAACACAATTCCACAATAAATTCCAAAGATTCATTCAATTCTCCGGATGATCTCCATCTGCTCCATACTTAATCCAACTTAATAAAACCCATTTTTTTATAGTCAATAAAATTTTATCACCGATACACCAGCACTTTACAGTCTTATTACAATCCCCAAGCCTGGAGGAAGGAAATAACACAAAATTCATGATAATTCTTTGGCAATTTAACAAGTTTCCTATCGAGCCTTCAAAAAACTGAAATGTATTTGAACCCGAACCCGTGAAGAAAAATTTAAATCACATTAGGTACATACGTAATATAAATCCCATGGATTGTAAAATCGGCGTGCATCAAATCACTCGAATAATAATAGCTAATACCTACCGGTAGACATTATCTGAGTGTGTGTGTTCGATATAAACCACAGAAGCAATCAGGAGAGAAATAAAAGGGAGAATAAGCGCTTGGAGTCGAAGAGTCGCGTGTTACCAGTCAGAAGACGTCTATAAGTACGTATAGTAAGATTGTTCTTTGGAGAGTTGCTCGGAAGTCGGGTAAGATCGTGATCTAGCTCATCCGAGTTACACGCAACGGCCCGTGCCCCGGTAACGTAGGGTCTACCCCTTTCCTCCATCTTTTCTTCGTCTCCTCTTCTTCCTCCTCGTTCGAGTAACACTCTGCTGTACCTTAAGAACATGTAGGACAGAGAATATTCAAATTTTGGACAAAATACTGACACGCTTTTTGACCAAGTAATTTTTTAACAAAAAATCATTAAACTTGGCAGGATTATGTTAATAATAGACCTTCGTAAATTGATTCTTTTATTTTTAAATTTAATCATTGAAAAAAAATAACAAAATGATAAATAAATAGGTAGAGTTCGCGCGTAAATCTACCTTATCTCCGGGTCCATCATATATTCAAGTAAATAAACTTTACTATAAAGAAATTACTCATAAACTTACAACCAATATAATCTTTGAGATTGATTTAATTTTTTGGTTAATCTTTACTTTAGTTTAGATTACTTATAAGACAGAATTATTAAAATGCAACAAGGTTTGATTAGAAAACTAATTATCAACAAAAAATTTCATTTACTATAGTAAATAAACTATAGTTTAATTTTTTTAAACAGTGTTGGGAGTATTGACAGTCAGCCTGATAATCTTCAGTGCATTTTATGTGTTTCAAATAAACAATCCGATATATTCAATTGGCATTTGTTATCACTAGTCCAGACTGAATTACCGACAACAGACTGTATTACATGCTCTTAAGAGCTCCAAACTGAGTACAATCCTTGCATAGAACTCATCTCACACATCTGCATACACGATCTGACATACCGGCAGCATCTGTGTCTCTCTTCAGCGATCGCTTAGTGTAATCCAGTCGGTAAAGCGTAAGTGGTTCACCTTGATAGTCCTCTCGTCCCTTCTCCTTAAAGAGGACTACCAAACTCACATATGTCCAACATACTCTCACATTGCATCTGTGGATGTGCATATACATACATTCAGGGACCAACACAGCGGAAGAATAAACGTGACGCTTATTCTTCAAGTCCTCACCTGCGTTCCTCTGGCAGATTCTCTCCCATTACACCTATCTACGCTATTCTACTTATACTTATACTTATACTTTAACTCAGTTGCGTGTTTGGTCGGTAATATGTATCCGCAGAGAGTAGCTCGGTCTCGGTCCTCTATCGGCCCTCGAGGATCTCTCTGTCTCGCTCGCTTGCTCATGATGACCCGAAGGCACCGCGTACCTGGACCGCCCATTTGTAGCACCCATGTCTGTGACCAGCCGCCTAAAGAGTAGAGCGTATTCTAGAGGCGCTTCGTCAACTATATTCCGCTACTTATATTCTATTACGGCTACTATACACACTTTTACTACTTTTACTGTTTTATGGCTCGGTTGTACTTGGGATTCAATGTATATGTATACGAGGATACTATTCTCATTCTGATGTAAAAAGTCTATGTATTACGCCGAGGATTTTCTCTTACTCGTAAAGTTCAATGATTTTTTTTTACTCGTAAAACTATACAGGTTCCTTCAATCCCCGACGGTTGATCCGGAAAAAAGCTCCAGATATTGAAATTGAGTTGTAAATAATTCAGTAAAGTTTTTTTTATTTAGCTACTCTGTATAGGTTTTTGAGTAATTGGAAAATTGAATTACGCTTTAGATAATTTATCAATTATGGTGATTTTTTTAACAATAAATATTCATTGTTTTGTTCAATTTATTTATTTGTAAAGGAAGTTTTGTATTTAGTTACCATAAACAAATAGTTTCTAATTGGAATAAATTTTTTTTTGTCATAAGATAAAAGACCCAGTTATTGACACTGGCCTAGTTGGTTGACACTTGCAATTTTATTCTAATTAAAAAAATTAAATGTTTTCAAAAAACCAATTTTTCTTAAAATTTATAATTCAAAAATTATATTTATTAATTTATTAAAGTTGATTTTTTTTTTTTTTAATTAAAATAAAATTGCAATTTTTTACTAAAAATTAATTTGGATTTTTACGTCATCTTGATCATCTTCAAATCTTTAAGTACGTCAATAATAATAACTTAGCTGAAATTTTCTCTAAAATATTCAACTAAAATTAATGACAAGATTTAAATTTAAATAAAAAATATAAACATTTGAGATTTATATTCATATTCAATTTGAAGTAATAAAAATTAACATATGTGAGCATGAAAAATTACAAAATTATCTGTAACAATGTAACGGGTGGGGCTTAGCAGTCCTCGGGGTACGACGGCTTCCGCTTCCCAAAGATTTTAATCAATTTATGACTCATAACGGGTTTTTTTCGGCATTTTCTTCTTATTACTCTATAATAACAACAACCCAGTTACATATTTAAAAAATTCCGTATATTAAATAAAATAAAATAAAAAAATGCGTCTTTATCTTTTATCTCAGGCAAGAATTTCCCTGGGTAATTTTTATTGAAAGCAAAAATTTTATAGATCTTAAGAAATGTTACTTGAATAATAAATTTATAAAATACCGGTAGTAAAATTTTATTTACCGATATTGAAATATTATCGAGCTCAAAGTGAAGTAAAATTCTCGACATTTATTGAAGGTATTTTACTTTATATTACAAAATTCCATTTAGTTAAATTGTCGTAATAGTTGGACGGAATATCGTTATCTTAAATGCCGGACGTAACATTCGTGTACTTATATACTCGAGATAAAAATGTGGTATTGCTTTTGTTTATAAGACAATGCCGGATAGGAGCAAGGGTTTAATTTAACTTGAAAAAAAAAAAATAAAAAAAAACTAAATAAAGAAAAAATCAGAAAAAAGAAACAAAGTAAAGAGAAAAATAAAATAAATTAAAATTTAAATATAAACCTCGATTGAGTAGATTAGTGGATTGGGCCCCCGTGAATAACACTAGCAGTAGGCCCTATGGGCTAATTAATTCGAGAAAGCATTTATCTGAGGCCCAATCGCAGAATAGCGAGACGGGGCCCAGTCCCACTAATTATACGTTCGAGTTCCAAACGAATTTGAGCCACGGCTACGGCACAACGAGATTTTATCAACATTAATATAACCTTTTCAAATGAAATAATCTAATGTAATACGCTCCTCCGTACATATCTCTCTGGCATGAATATTTATCAAATATTAAATTAATTGCTTACGTGAGAGTTTATTAATTATTGCGATCATCAATTGTTAATTTATCTTTACATCGATTACACGCTCACTACATATACAACATTTATATTTATATCTTCCTCCACTCAATTCGCTTGTAATTTTATAACAATAATAATTATCATTCAAGTTTATTCAGCATCGGAGTTTACTATGAAATTCACCTGAAATTACTCTTTCAAACTACCAACACTCGAATCCATCCTATTGAAAACTACAATATAATATATCATAATATAATGTGAAATTTCAATATTAATCCTATCCCCTACCCGGTTAAACTCATTGTTTTAAAGCTTGTCTCTTAATTAACTATTGATAATATCGATCGACATTAATGTGAACAGGCGCTAATTTCATTACATACTTCTGTTTAATTTCACTCAAAATAATTATGATTGATTGATTGGATATTTTTCAGCAGATAATTATTCCAACATTTCGATCAGCAGAGTTGAATTTAATAGTAATTGATTGTTAACAAGTACTAATACAACATTATTATCATTTTATTTTGTTTTCAAAAAAATTTTTATCCTCAGGTCATTAATTAATTAATTAATTTATTTATTATTTCCAGTATACAGGTCTATAGAGATGCAAGATCTATACATAGAGCTAGATATTCCAAAATTATCCTATATTTTACAAAGTATTTAAAAATACATACATAAAAAAAAAAATACAAAATGCACAAATAGAAAAATACTAATATTGAATTAATTTCATATAGAAATACTTGTAACAAAATACTTGTAGTACAGAAAATTGTACCAACCCCATGAAAAAAAAAAATAGAAAAAAAATATATTTTAAATATATTAAAAATCTATAAAAAATATATTTTGAATATATTTAAAATATATTTGAAATATATATAAAAATCGGTCAAAAGTTTGTTATTAAAAATATATCTACTATACTTAATTTATATACATTTATAGATTTTTAATATATTTAAAATATATTTTTTGTGTATTTGGACATATATTTTTTTTATATTTTTTTTTCATGGGGGTATGACAATAACAGATTCATAATCCAAGCTTTTATCTTATAGTTTAGCGTTTTTTTACTACAATTTAATATCTTAAGATTATTAGGTAAAAGGTTAAAATATTTTATAGCAACATAGTAAGCTTTCTTTACGCTAATCTTTTTTTTAATTTTAGGGAGAGATATCGTCTTAAATTTAGTTCTAGTTTGTTTAGTATTGTATAAATCTTCACACTCTTGATAGTAACGCATTAGAGCTTTTGCACAATTATTCAATTAAAAAAAAAATTAAAAACCAAATTACTTTTGAAGACTTTTAGGCAAGACATCTCTTTCCAGAAAAGAGCTCAGCAGGAAGGTAAAACTTGACGTATAAAATATAAAGTATATAAAGGGCTGTGGAGTGAGCGAGTGAGATTGGCGTTTGAGAGTGAGCTCCTTCTCAAGAGTGACGGCAAAATCAAAGAGAGCCAGACATTAAAGAATAGTAGGGCTTTCGGTGGTCCTTTGCACATAACAGGACTGGACTCTGTGCAGTGTGCAGGGAGAATAACGATTGGCCCGACCTTGCCAAACAGGAATACCACTTGAATTTTCTCTTCTCTTGTCTTCTGTTCTCTCGGAATAAGAGTATCTGGTTAGGTTGTGTTCCGCGTAGATCCTCGTTGCTCGTCGGTCGACGGCCGATAGGTTGTCACCGAAAGAGCCCAGTAGCCGAAAGTAAATGTGCTTCTCTTATTATTCCGACAGAAGATTTAAGCTCGGGTCTCCTGCGCATGAGTTATGCTCAAAAATTGAAGTTACCCAACTCCAACTACACAACTCCACTCGAGGACTCTTACTCTTCGTCTTGCATCGGGTGTCTCTCTTTTCGCGGGCCGATTCTACCAGCACCGGCACCAGAAGTTGCACCGCCACTGGAGTGTAGTGAGCATGGTAGCAGAGCCATCCGTTCTCCGTTCTCCAATGTATATCTTGTTCGTTCTTCAGGCCCACGCATCCATTCCGTTTCTCTCTGTCTAGTCTTATTCCACGGACTGTCTCTCACTTTTATTTATATTTATTTTTAAAACTTTTGTTTCGGCAATATATTTTCTCCTGGCATCGAGCGATCGTCCCGTGCTGGTTCTCTCTTCTCCAGTTTCTCCCTTTCCCGGTCCTCTGTCCTCTGTCCAGAGTCCTGTCGCGACCCCCTACTTTGGATTCCTTTCGCCGAGAATTCGAGGGCTATAATACATGCGTATGCAGTAGCAGCCATCCGACATCCACTCTGACCACTCGTTTTCTCCTTACTCTTTTTTTTTTTTTAAGTATTTTTATTTATTTATGTATATTTTTATTTATCAGGGTAGTCGTTAAAAGTTTACTCGAATTTAACAGCAAAATTTTCTAATAATAAGAAAGTTAATTAACTATTTTTATAATTATATTTAATGAGCTTGATTATTTTTTCTTTAAAAAAAAATAAAAATTCCGGAATTCCCGTTTGTAGTTCGGGCAGACTACTAGACTGATAGAAGGATTTAGTTCTATTTAATAAGATTTACTAACAAACCTTTCATTACCAAATATTTAATAATAGGTACTAAATCGTTTATTAAAGCCCATTTAGTTCCACCAAATAAATATTTAGTAGTATTTAACAAATCAAAGAAATTAATTTTTTAGCTAATTTTAGCGTGTAACCTAATTTTTTAACTTAAAATAAATAAAAGTAATTAGAATAAATAATTTTAAGTAAAAATATAAGGTATTATAAAGAAAAGAATCTCATTAAATTATATTTTTTTGTTTGAGACATTTATAAAATTTAAAATTAAACAAGTTTTTAACACATCAATAATAGACAAATTAAAAAATGTAAACTAAACTCCACTGAGAAAAGACATAAATAGAAGACATTTATTGGGAGTATGTGTGTTTTTAAAGGTTTAATAAATCTCCAAAAATCGAGCTGAATAAAATAATCTGATTTAGTAAATAGGTTATGTATCACATAAACATTGGAATTAAAGCATAGCCATCTACCGACAATACTTGCCAAAGAAATATTTAGTACCTGTTACTAAATATTATTTGGTGGAACTAAATATTTATTTCCATGTAATAAGGCTTTGTTTATATAAAAAAATCATTTATTAAACTGTAACAAATATTATTGATGGGTACAAAATATTTGTTTCCTCCAAATAAATGAATAAAAATTTTGTTACTAAATCCTTCTATCAGTGTGTATTCATTTTACGCATACTAATTTACCGGATGGTGTGAACTCTTCTAAATAAAATTCAAAAGCTAAAAATTTCATCGTAGTAAATATTTGAAGATTGATGATAATGATAATAGAAGGGTTGATAAACTGTATTCTGTGTGGCAAGAAAAGTAACCGAAAGTAGAGAGATTGTAAGTAGATCGTAAAAAGTAAAGAGTAAAAATATAAGATATATATAATAAGATATATAAGGTGTTACTGTACTCGTGTAGATAAAGCTAATAATTTAAACGTCGCAAGTCTATTCGGTTATAAGAGTAATGCAATCGGAGATATATAAAAGTAGTATGTACATATGTAATGCAAGAAACCACTGGCTGGTAGTCTCTAAAGTATGGTGTGGCAAGTATAATGTATTCTAACAGGTACGACGAAACGGCGGCGTCGATTTGCCTCGAGATTTACGACTAGCACTAAATATCCGAGGCTTGGTGTTATTATCGACTTTATTACACTACCGGATGCGCAATGCAACGGTACGATAGGGTTAACAGAAAGAGCAATGCCATTTTGCGTCTGCGCCTCATATATCATTTCGGCCCCATTGACTTCCCATTTACTTTACCTATTGTGTAATATTTTGACTTGGCTATTTTGAATAAGAAGATACTTATACTTCCTCTGCCTCTATCTCCTATTCTACTTCTACTTAGGGCTGCCAACCGTTCCGAATTTCGCGTGACTGTTCATTGAAAACTTCTCGATAAATGGCAGGCAATCCCATTCCTACGCAATTCTAATCCTGATTGTGATTATCATTATTTATTATGATCATGATTATGATTATGATTATCAAGGTGGTATCTGCATAAAGTGCATCGACTGTAATAATTAATTCAAATAAGACTGAATAGAATAGAATATAAGGATAAGGTGAAGGCTGGACCAAGGATTAAGGATTAAAATTATAAACAATCGAGCGATGAAAGTTGGTGACGAATTACGGGTGGGTTGACGAGCATGACAATGGAGTTGAGTTAAGGCTAAGGCTAAAACGAAAGAGGAAAGACGAAAGACGATAAAAGAACGGAGCCAGCTTGAGATGTTAATTGCACTTGGCCAATTGAATTGAATGGGAATTCTCATTTTTGATTATTCAACGACGTAGTTAAGTCGAGTCGTGGCGGATGAAGGGTTCACAGAGAAGGGAACGGACTATTTCAGCTCAGACTCGTTGTAAGGGTAGACGTGTGGGTTTGTATGTGTGTGTGTGTGTGTGTTGAGGATGAACGTCGACGAGTGATGAGAGTTAGCAAGAGGCATAAAAGACAGAGTAAGACAGAGAGCACACGCCGACGGTCCAAGAGCAAAGTGAAATTTATTCTGCAGGTACAAACGGATGTAAATTTATTTAAATCACGTGATTTCGACTGGCAGTTTATTGTGGCACGACGCGGCTTTATTTGCTTTATCACTGCACGGAACAAGGGATGGGCGTACCCATCCGGCGCAAAGGATTCTATTTTGCGGGAAAATTAAAATGAAATATCCGGATACGACTGTTGTTGCGTTTTATATGTTTTCCTCTTTAGACTCCGCTCCTATTCTATACAATCCACAAATATATAATAGTTCCTGGATGTGAGCCGTATGAGCCCAGTGTGCGATAGTGAGATGCTCTCCGCCGGGACAATGCTAACTATCTACCACCACACTGATAGAAGGATTTAGTACGGAGCAGTAAACTGATTTAGTAACAAAATTTTTATTCATTTATTTGGGAGAAATAAATATTTTGTACCCATCAATAATATTTGTTACCGTTTAATAAATGATTTCTTTATATGAACAAAGCCTTATTACATGGAAATAAATATTTAGTTCCACCAAATAATATTTAATAACAGGTGCTAAATATTTCTTTGGCAAGTATTCTCGGTAGATGGCTATGCATTAATTCCAATGTTTATGTGATACATAACCTATCTACTAACTTAGATTATTTTATTCAGCTTGATTTTGGGAGATTTATTAAACCTTTAAAAACACACATACTCCCAATAAATGTCTTCTATTTATGTCTTTTCTCAGTGGAGTTTAGTTTACATTTTTTAATTTGTCTATTACTGATATGTTAAAAACTTGTTTAACTTTAAATTTTATAAATGTCTCAAACAAAAAAATATAACTTAATGAGATTGTTTTCTTTATAATACCTTATATTTTTACTTAAAATTATTTATTCTAATTATTTTTATTTATTTTAAGTTAAAAAGTTAGGCTACACGCTAAAATTAGCTAAAAAATTAATTTCTTTGATACCAATAAACGATTTATTGAGTAGCAATAAATCATTTGTTAAATACAACTAAATATTTATTTGGTGGAACTAAATGGGCTTTAATAAACGATTTAGTACTTACCACTAAATATTTGGTAATGAAAGGTTTGGTACTAAATCATTTAGTATCTGTTGCTAAATCTTATTAAATAGAACTAAATCCTTCTATCAGAGCAGTAGACTATCGATTGATTGATTTCAGCGATTTTTACTTTAAAAAAAAAAAAGAAGCTAATGTCACATATTTACGAGCGATGTGACGTAATGATAATGACCGGGCTCATAAATAACTTGAAATATAAACAGACATCTGCGAGCTCTATTTTAGTGGGCGTACGACAGATAAATCGATTTGTAGTTGAATCACGATACAATACGATATACGATAGGAGATAAGTGAGTATCGTTAGCCCGACTTACCAAAATATGTGATCAGTCTACAATGTACTATCAGAGTGACCTTATTTCAGTTTGACAATGAGATATGGGAATATAACAGGGCCAGTAACATCACCATCACGCTCGTGTCATCCGTCATCCATTACAAATGATAACTTTGTCGTCAAAACTTTGCTTTTTCCTTTCCATTCTCATATTTTATTTCATTTTATGCTACTTTATACATTATATATATTATTATATCATATGATATTACATATCCAGCTCGGTACTTTTTCATCCCTTAAATAAAATCTGTAACCCTGTTGACTTGTATACATCATAGGTCTACCTTTTTTCGGTGATATCTTTGCGGCGCTATATGTCCTTATTTATTACTCCTGTCAACTAACTGCCTTTTTCAACGATTCACTTTGATACATTGCATTGATCGATTACACGTAAAACCTGATTTATATTCCCAGAATGGTTTTCACTTTTTAAGACTCCGTGAAAGCGTCAGCGTATCACATTACGGGTTCGTAAATAATAGCCATTGTTTTTGCCAAAATTCCCCGAATTCCCGTCCATATATTTTATACTTCCGACTATATCAAAATTTAGAGTCTAAACCATCAAAGTTATCACCCGGTGCAGTGTATTAACTCAAATTTCACGAGCTTTCTT
Organism: Cotesia glomerata; assembly: GCF_020080835.1. Lineage (NCBI taxonomy): Eukaryota > Metazoa > Arthropoda > Insecta > Hymenoptera > Braconidae > Cotesia > Cotesia glomerata. The sequence goes on from NC_058164.1 coordinate 6,901,367, forward strand.
TCATCCGAGAAACTAATCTCGTATCACCCAGCTTATAATACCGAAACGAAGGCATTTTATCGTGACATAACCCAAAATTTAACGATCATTCTTGCCCCTACCGGAGCCATTCCTCACAATATTAAACTTTACAAGTTCAATTTAATATATATTACAAAGAGATAGCGCTCGTAAAATATTAATGCTGATAATAATACACGGAAAAAAGTAAACTGTAATATTCACAGGGATTCCGGTTAATTTTTATAATTTCAAACAGTAAAGCGGACATCGGGGTGGCAAAAATATAAACATTACAGAAATTAATGTAGAAAGTATAAAAGCGACAATTTATAATTTAATATCCAAAATAAGTGATTAGTAACTGTCACTATAGTAAATAACGACTCTTTCATCTTGAAAAATTACAGTTTCAAACAGTAAAAATTGCCATTTCGATATATAATCCATATTATGAGGAGAAGGGGAACTCAGATGAAAGAGAAGGGGGTCTCACTCTGGGAGAATTTAACATTTGAAACAGTAAAAATTATACTTTTAAAATATACATTTTACCAGTCCAAGCAAGTCAATAATTACAGTTTGATTTTTAGCGTCGCGTTTAAAATTTACCATTTTACTTTGTAAATATTGACGTTGTTGCTTGTATTAGAAATTTACTAACTTTATTTTATACTTTTTACATATCATAAGATCATTTTTTAGGTACGAAATGATAAATATTAAAGTCTGAATTCTTAATTATTATACTTTAACATTTTAAACATTTACATAGCGAATATTAATGTTTGAAATAGTATTTTCTTCCATGTAAAGAGTCAATTGTAACGTTCAAATGGTAAATATTAAAAAGTGAATAGTAAAATCACGATTTTACTATTTGAAATGGTAATTTTTAGCAGTTGATCATTACTTATTATAAATTGACTGTTATTTATTACAGTTAACATTTTTCCGTGTAATAATAACACAAAGATATAATAGTAAATATAAAAAATAACCGCGTAATTGTGTCATCCTTGGAGCGAGTTTAGCATACAAGCACCGAGAAATCGACGTCTCAATATTGACCGCGGCACGCTCGATTCTAAAGCTCCATTGCCGATCGGATCTGCTTAAACTCCTTACCAGATCGTTATGACTCCATTTTAACTCACACACACACACGTACATGCTTGTGCAGTTTTCTTCTTCTTTCGTCCTGATTCCAGATGGGAGTCAGCAGCCGACTTTAAATCATTGTTTTAACAGTGCACTTAATTTCTCGCCGAAATGAATAAATAGCTTTTTGCGACGCCCAAGTGGATCCAACATTGTAAAAGTTAAATAAACTGCCGGGAATAGTGGACTAATGAGCGAACAAGATATGTACCTTTATATTTATATTTATACTTTGTATGTTGTATTTAAGCAACAAAAAGCCACGTTATATTACACGTGAATCAATCCGAGATGGGTTTATGGCTGGCTCATAAGCCAAGTGAATATCCGATAGTGTGTGGTAAATGTATATGTATATAGTGGATAGTGAATAGTGGGCTGGGCTTAATAGCCGTACGGTTCGCGTGTTAAACACCAGTTATCTTATACCGATCGGGTAAGTTTTACGTTTTTACGTTCTGTTGCCCTTACCTTACCTTACCTTGTCTTGGTCCAACCAGTCGCGTGCTTCAAGTATTTAGATCTTCATTCTATTCTTTGCTCCTACCTGAAAACATTCTATTCTATGCTTTTCATATTTTTCGTCTACACTTTTTTCAAATTTCTCTTCAATTCTCTAATACCAGCCGATTACCCGAGACCCAACGGAGCTCCAATGAAGCATAATGAAGTGGAAGCACGATAAATTTAAAACTATTCGTGCAACCCGTTGTTAAGACATGCCAATCATTTTTTCCCGATTTTTATTCTTTGTAATTATTATTATGGAAAAATGTTTCTGACGTGTGCTTAAATATTTAAGCGAGTACGTAAACAAATAACTAAATTAGCCACAAGCGTGCTTCGAAGGATTGAATTTATTTTTTTGGTAAATGAGTGAAGATTTCCACCCACTCTGTTGATCGTTTGGAAATTCTTAAATTCTTGCTTTTGGGATTCTTTAAAAAAAAAGAATTCCAGTTAAGACATTACGTTTTTGGAAAGAATGAAGAGTGAAGAAGGCTTGAGCTGAATTGCTTTGCCTTAAAAGAAGTTAAGGGGGTGTAGTTGTACAGGGGTACAACAAAAAAAAAAAAAAGAAAGTAAAGGGAGTGAAGTTGAAGAACGTTTATCCGAGACAAAATGAGAATGAAGAAGAGGCCCTCGGGAGCAAAAAGAGTAATATAAGATGCATTCTACTTCATCCGACAAAGATATGTAGATTTTTTAGTTGCTCAAGCAAGATTTTAAATGAATTATTAAATTGAATTTGAAGAATTTTAATGCAAATTTGATAGAGTAAATTGTAGTAAGTTGAAGTTGAATTATATCTTACGTCTTTATATCGATAGGATGTAATAATGTTCAATGGAACTTTGAGAAGAAATAAATTGACATTGTTCAGCTGTAATACTTCTTTTTTTCACTCTTATTACTTATTTTTTAGTAATAATTTTTCCAAAACGTTGAAAAAAAATTTTGTTTCTAATTAAAAAGTGCAAATGGATTTATTTAGCCTAATCAATCACAAGAACCAAACTAATCGACTCTTAGAAGCAGAAAAGCATTGAAGCACCATCAAAATTTGAATCACCGCCAGCAGACAAAATGGATGGATGCTAATAGGTAATAAGAGCAAAATGAAAAGGTCTCCCCATTTATTAACACGGATTACTCCTTTGAAATTCCTCCCTAAATTTGAAGTTTCTAATTAATGTTTGGTAATTATCTTCCGAGAGTCTTAGTCTTTAGGTCTTAGTCGTGGGATCCGATTATTTTTACTTAATTCTCGAGAAGTTAACAGTTACTCGCTCGGGGAACGGGTAAGAATTTCTAATATAAAAGTTGGGACTTGGATCGTGATTTGCCGGATTGTTTATCGGATCGGGGATCGCCGTACGGGTTTGCTTTTCATTAAATTAATTAACTTTTGGGTATATAGTATGTAAGGTAGCAGAAACCGGCAGCAAGAATGATGATCGATAGCCAATCGAGTTGACAAATCGCGACCGTCCAAAAACTTAATTCGGTTTGGATCCCAGTGAAAGGGACGTGCAGTGTACTCTACTCAGTTAATTACTTGAGTTGGCTGTTGGCTGGTCAAGAGCCGGCGAAGGTAACAGAGCTCATTGGTGGTGCTCGAGGACTCGCTCTTCCTCTGCTTCCTACATATCTATATACCTGTATACCTATCTATATATATGTGGCATTATATAGGTGTGCCGAGAAGTTAATTCTGTTCAGTACCCTCTCTTTGAAGAGCGAATAACCTGAGTGGAGAGGGTGAGGGATGAAAGAGCGCTGCATGAAGGTGGGTAGTACTCTTGAAACTGGAGAAAGCAAGTACTGTTGAAGTACAGTGCAAATGGAATTATTCGGCTTCTGCAATTGTATTATATGTGTGTCGGTCTGTCTTAACAAAAGAAATAATGAATTTTCCATGTAAGTAAGTCAAGTTAAGTAGATGAAATAAAACTAAAAACAAAGAACACAAGACTCACGGACAAAAAATAGTATCAAGACAATCCGCGGTCTATTCTTTCCTAAAAAATTTTGTTTTTTTACAGTAAGCTCTCATAATGCTTAAATTATTTTATTGTATAACGATTTTGCGTTCTAATTACGCGGAAATCACCAAAAAAAAAAAAAAAAAAGACAAAAAAAAAATTCGTCCTTTCACCCTCGTACAATACTTTAAAAGTTTCTCCTCGCCGCTACACCTTTGTTATTCAAATTTACAGTATAAAATTTTTTTATTGAGGCATTTAACTTTTTTATTAGCTTTTATGATTATTATTATAACTGTTATCTAAGTAAGCGTATTATGAACCAATGAAAAAAGTTTTACTTGTCACCCAAATAGTGATTATAATATTAGCGGCGGCTTTTTCAAGGCAGAAACATTAAACACAACTTGAATTCGGATTCTCTTCGTGCTGGTAATTTTTTTCGGGTAAAAAATGATAAAAGTACCTCCACAGTGTAGAGGTACGCCTTTCGCCTGGGGTACACGATCATCACCATCGCGCAGTGTGGTGTATAGTATGTATGGTATGGTACGGCGAGCTCCTTTGTTCAGGATTATAATGAATTCAGCAAGTTTTGTCGAGGGTAGTAGTTTCCTGGCAGCACCCTCAAAATTGGCGTCTAACGTTTGGGGTAGCAGCCAGCGACGGTAGATACTAACAACAACGGTGTGCCATGATTATGGCTCCGGGTATGATCAAGAGTCGGGAAAGGGGGTGCCACGGGGTCGTCGATGAACCAGGCCCGAGCCGTAGATTATGGAAGCGGGCTCGAGGAGAAATATAGTAGACGTAGACGCAGAATATGGAAGCGAATGATGGCAAAGAGTAAGTAAGTGAACGGTTTTAAACCAGGGGGCTTCAACAATTTATAGACTGACGCTTCCTTTATGACAAGCTACTCATTTTATCTTTTATTCCTCTTTCCCTTTTCATTATTATTGCTTCCGTTTTTTTTGTCTACCGTCTACTCGCAATTTTTAACCCCAGTCGGAAAAATTATTCAAATCACTTTATTTTATTTAAAACATATCTATTAATTGTTGGCTTAATGGTTGAGGCTGTTGATTGCCAAAAATAGCCTAAGTTAAGCGCTTATATGCAATCCTAGACATAAATGGTACATTGTAATCATTCAGTTCTACAAATAATTTTCCTGGAATATAATAATGAGGGCTGTTTATTTTGAAGCTTATAAATAATTCATCTGACCTAGCTATTAATTGTTTAAGACAGCTAAAGGTAACATGAATATCTTAGTTCTTGCAAAATTAATTCAAAGGAAATAGACTGATTATTATTGAACAGTTTTGAGAGAGCTTGCTATTTTGATACCAACTGTTGATCGATAAGAGGTAAATAAATAAATATATAAACGATGAGATCAAAATATTATTTGTGAAATCATATAAAATAGAGAATTTCATAGATAAATAAATATTGTCTTCAAGTTGATATTCACTTATTTTTAGTTTCAAATAAAATAAAACAGTGGTTCGATTCTCACTTGAAATAAGTTAATATTCATTCATTTATTTATTCAACGAAATATTTTCTAATTCATATTCAGAAAGTATAAACTGGACAAAAACACGGCAAATATTTCAATAATAAAATTTAGTAATCGATAATAGCTATACATAATTTCGCTAAAAAAATATAAATATTTTTCTGCATTAAAAATTGAAGGAACGCGATATATTTCTCATTGATCAGCCAAACGATAAACCACCCATAAACATTAAAGATATAAGATCAGAAATGTAAGTATTCGTAGACGTGTATCACGTGTCTGTATTGTCTGAATTAGCAACTATTTGAATCGACAACTGAAAGGTCTGCGAGAACAATAACTCAAACAATTTCTCGAGTTAATAAATTTATAAAAATAAAAACTTTGTAATCCATTAAATTACACGGTAATATTAATATTATTACATCAGCGAGTACAGAATACAATGTTCACTCGAAAGAAGCGTAGATAAAATCCTATTAATTGTAAGTCATTATCAAGTACCGGTGAACATATATAATATTTTTACCTCTACTCAGACATCTGATTTTCTCACGTTAATAGAATTAGAGTTTAATATATGAACTAGAGTTTATTTAATGCTAAACAAAAGTATTTGCAGATAACAAAACCTAAAGCTCTAACAATTGCAATCATAACTGTATCTCCATTGTTACGCAATTAATATATCACTTGTTTGGTATTAGCTTAACTGGCAATCTGTTTAGTGGCGAGAAACAAAGCTGGTTAAACTTTAATTTAACAAATATGTGAGGTAAATGCCAGTAATTATCTAAACTCTTCGTTGGGTGATATCGAGTAATCTCTCTCTGGTATTTTTATTTTTATTTTTATTTTTAGTTGGTTGTTGCCTTTTAAGTACAATGAAATATTCATTACACGGGTACCGAGGGTGTTTATTCATTTAGAATTTAGAATGAATAAAATCCGGATAATTGAGATAAATAGTTTATTCCCGTGTAAATTGTTATCTGACTGGTAAAACACGATCGAAGAATTCAAACTCAATAATACAAAGCATTAAATTACAATAATAATGCCGGACAATGAAATGGGCTTTTTAACCAAGGCACAGGTGAGCTAGGCGTTATAGAATTACAAGATTTAAGTGTGAATATATGTGTAAGTCATGTTGCAGCAATCCAATCTTTGTAACCATATATTTATAATATTGAAGAAAAATGAAAAAAAAAAAAGTGGATAAGAATATTAAAATCTCAAGGATAATATTAAAAGACGATTGTTTGAGGGGAGGAATATCAGAAATAATAATAAAATATTAAATGAAATGCATGGAGCTTGATCGAGACAAGGTATTATAAAAACTACAAAAGCTATCGAATGACAAAAAACGCGAAAAAAAAATTAGTCTTGTAGTTTTTAATAAAAAAAGGAGAAAGAGGTCGTAAAAGGTCGGTAAGATTTATATATGTATATTTGATGTATACATATGTATATTATTCGTATTTATTATTGAAGAGTCTGAGTCGTTGAGCTCTTTTGATGCCAAAGTTATTGTGTGTGGACTTCAATACGTTTTTATTTGTCATCATCATATACTTTGTATTATAAATATGTCATTTCATTTTTCGAGTTCAATGCTTCAATGGGCACTTTTATGAGTGGGTTGAGGGATCATGTCTTGTTAATGCTGTCGATTTTAATAATGGGACAGAGTCAATAATAAAATTTAAAAATTTTGGTCGTTTTAAAGATGAAAGAATTTCTTTAAAAATTTCAAATTTTTATCGATTAAAGTTTCTTAAGAAAAATTGTAAAAAATTCGCTTGATTCGAGAAAAAAACTCTTGAATAAGAAAAAAATCATTTTGAAGAATTTCTTTATTTTAAATCAAGACAAAAAATTCTTGAATAAAGCAAAATTTTCCAATTTAAACATTATTGGTTATTTTAAAAATGACAAAATTTCTTTAAACTTTTAAAATTTTAATCGATTAAAAAGTCTCCAGAAAAATGGTAAAGAATTCACTAGATTCAAGAAAAAAAACTCTTGAATAAAAAAAAAAAAAAAAAAACCATTTTGAAGAATTTTTTTATTTTAAATTAAGACAAAAAATTTTCGAATAAAGCAAAATTTTCCAATTTTACAATTATTGGTCATTTTAAAGATGACAAAATCCTTTAAACTATTAAAATTTGAATCGATTAAAAATCTTTTAAGATAGATGTTAAAAAATTCGTTTGATTCAAGAAAAAAAAACGCTTGAATAAAAAAAAAAAAACTATTTTGAAGAATTTTTCTATTTTAAATCAAGACAAAAAATTCTTGAATAAAGCAAAATTTTCCAATTTGACAATTATTGGTCATTTTGAAGATAAAATTCCTTTAAACTTTTGAAATTTTTATCAATTAAAAAGTCTCTTTATAAAAATGGTAAAAAATTCGCTAGATTCAAGAAAAAAAATTCTTGAATAAAAAAAAAATTTTGAAGAATTTCTTTGTTTTGAATCAAGACAAAAAATTCTTGAATAAAGCAAAATTTTCCAACTCGAACATTATTAAGGCTTGATTCAAGATTATCAAATCCTTTAAAATGATTTTCTTGAATTGAATTAATTTTTTTTTTTAGTATAAAAGTTAATATTACAGCTAGTGTCGATAATAAAAGAACGATTTAGCAATTTCAGAGCAACCCATATAAATGTTTTCTAAAAAGCACTGGAGTGTCGGAGGTCGGAGCCTCTAAAACAAACGGAAATGTGGGTGATAAATAAAATAATCGATAGGTGAGTGGATAAGAACTAGGAGATTAATTAATTGTCTGGTGAGCCGGCGGGTGCAAAGCCGTCGCTTTACCGTGCAGTGGAAATAAAATGGGTGCGGTGGAAGAGACACATTGCGATAACTCTTTCGGTATCAGTGCAGGGCTCGCGTTCAGCTTGTCGAGTGGCGTGGACCGAGTCAGGCCCGTGGTCTATTCACTCCGTATTCCACCTACAACAGAATAGAATAGAGATAGAGCGAGCGAAAGACTGGGGACAGGGTTCGGTTTAGGTTGTCGGTGACCGGGAGCTCAGTAGTATAGTGTAGAGGGGGAGGAGATCGTTGAGTCGGGTAACGAGAGGATTAAGAGCCGAGTGACATGGCGCCACATGTTCACGGGCGAGAATTATCGTCGCAATTACGGCTAACGTCAACCTCTCCGCATCGACTTCCGTTCTGTTCGCTCTACTCGCGAGTCCAATGCCCACAGACTTTGTTTTATGTATAGTTATACGTCTATATATATTTAATAGCATCGACTCTCACCCTCTTCCCTTAATTCTCTTTACTCGATTCGATATTGATTTTATTTTTGGGTTGTCTGATTTTTTTCTTCAATATTAATTCGATCAATTTTATTTTATTTTATTAAAAATTATTTTCTTTCGTCGAAATAAAATTTTTTCTGAGTAAATTATTTTTCTCATATATATATTAAGAAAATAAGCAAAATTTTGTGACCCGGATATTTATATGATAAAATGGGTTTTAATGATTAAATTTAGTATTATTAGAAAGGTCTTGACTTGAAGTTGTGCCTTTTTAAGGTTTCATATGATTTTCACCAATAATCAATTAATGATGATAAGTATTTAGGTTGCATTCAAAAATGCTCTATTCCTAAATACATAGAATTAAGAAATGACCTTGTATTTTGTGAGCTGTTAACATTTTTAAAAATATAAGCTCATTCCGATGTTACACTCATCAAGACCTTTCATTTGAGTACCCACATCAATTTTCCATATATTTATATATATATTATATATTATATATATGTATATATGAAAAATATATCAAAAATGCATGTGGGTATTCAAATGAAAGCTCTTGATGAGTGTAACATCAAGATGAGCTTACATTTTAAAAATATCAATAATTAAGAAATGACCTTGTATCTTTTTAACTATTGACATTTTTAAAGATATAAGCTCATCCCGATGTTATACTCATCAAGACCTTTTATTTGAGTACCCACATCAATTTTTCATATATTTATATAAATTATATATATGTATATATGAAAAATATATCAAAAATGCATGTGGGTACTCAAATGAAAGCTCTTGATGAGTGTAACATCGGGATGAGCTTATATCTTTAAAAAAGTCAATAGTTGAGAAAGTACAGTGCAATTTAACAAATATCCCGTGAAATATTGACATTTTTAAAGATATATGCCCATCCCAATATTACACTCATTAAAACCTTTCATTTAAGTACCCACATCAATTTTTCATATATTTATATATATTATATATATGTATATATGAAAAATATATCAAAAGTGCATGTGGGTACTCAAATGAAAGCTCTTGATGAGTGTAACATCGGGATGAGCTTATATCTTTAAAAACGTCAATAGTTAAAATACAAAAAAAAATGCTAGTAGAAAATTATCGATCATTCCATTAACATTAAAAAAAAATCTTCTAATGATAAAAATGCGTCTAATAAACAAAAAAAAAATGTTGGTTAGAGTAAATGTGATTAAATTAAAAATTGACGGTGTATAAAGTGTAATTAAATTTAAAATGTAAATGTGTACGAGTCACGAGCAAATACGCGAGAGGTTTTGCTTCAAATTATTGGGCAACTTATCGCACCGCGAATCAATTAGGCTAATAGTTGTTTACGCTCGCGGGTGCGCTCGTTCGAGAGATATACCGTACCGAGTAGTATAGTAGAGAACAGAGCGACCAAATACGAATGCGAGCAGAGGGATGTAGTGATGTAGTCGACGTCGATGTGGGACTTGCCTATTCCACTCGACTCCAATCCAGTATACTTATAACTCTAACTATACAACTATACTAGTGTACTATTATATACTACAGTAGACTGGGGTATCATACTATAGTTTCTCTACTGCGGACTGCGGTTGACCTCATGTATAGCATCCCATCGACGTAGGTGGTGAATCCACAGCTATATGTGACCGCGTGTGAGAAAGCCTTCTCTACAATTCTCCGAGCTCTATATACTCTCGTTATCAGCCCTTGCCGTTTTTTACTTTTTTTTATTACAAATCAACTACTATAAAATCAATTCATTTCTTTTTTTTATCTTACTCCTATTCACTTCACTTCAATAATAAATCAATTTATTATAGATGTACCATAAGTACGCCGGTAACAAGGTTTACACTCAAATTATTATATAAATTCATTTTTTATTACATCGTTAAATTTTTCAATATTTTAAGTTGAAAAATAATTGTTGAATTTATTAAAAAAAAAAAATTTATTAATATTTTTTATAAAGATGAAAAAAAAAAAAATAAGAAAATCATTGATTAAATATCAAAATTATGAATGAAAAAAATCTACGAAAAGAGTTGATGCTCCAGTTATAAATTTTAGATGACCTCAGCAGGCAGTGAGCGTATGCAAGCAAAACCGAAGTAAATAATAAACAATAAAAATAAAATAATTAAAAATTTTCGCGGTATAATATTTATAGAGTCAAAAAAGTACGGGTGAAACTATTGAAACATTAATTAGACTGGAGAATGTCTCGAATACAAAACGAGTTAACATAATAAAATTTGCCCGGGAGGAAAAAGAGTTGCATTGGTAATGCGTGTGATGCATACAATGTTGTGTAGTAGTTATGTATGTACTCGGCGTACTCAGGTTACATACAAAATAGAAAGAACAAGAGCTAAAAAATAATAAAACACCTCTTCCGCGAGTAACAGCCAAGAGGAGCAATAGTGCATGCAAGAAGTGATGCTCGTCTTAAAATTAACCACGTACTAGAGATAATTACCACAATTACACCGCTCAGAAATTAATAGTCGAAATTTTACGTCTTTATCAATAAAACTTTTTCTTTATCCTGGAAAACTTTTTTTTCATAAATTTTTCAAGAATAAATTAACAAAAAAATCAAATCAAAATTGAAGAAATCATCCAGCTAATGTAAGTGACGATATTTATTAGGGCATGATGTAATTTCAGGAGGATAATGCTCTTTATATTATGACAGGAAAGCTTTTGTCGGACACAGTGGCTTTTATACTTTATTAGAGAGTAAAAGAGTAGACATAGAGCTCTTGGTATACCGGGCAGGGGCTTAGTTTGCGCGTGACGTCTCAAACTCAGGACGAGCATCTACAAAAGCTAAAAAGCCGGCGGGTTGCTCGTTTGATCAGAACCACCTACCAGGAGAGCTCGTTTTGTGCCAATCGATTTTCCTCACTTTACTTTACAAAACTTTTGACTCTCTTTTTTATTTTATTTTATTTTATTCATCCCATATACATATACTTACATAGATTTATATTTTCCTCTCATTTTTATACACATTGGCATACATTTTATGTAACATATATAGACAACTTTTATTTGGCTTTCAATGACTCTTGCCAATTCCGTTTTGCATCGCGAATTCTTCGGGTAATTTACCAAAGAACTTTTTTACGACATTCTCGAGTACTGTGTGCCGTTTTTGTGCATATACATTCTCGATTTTTTAAAATCACCGTGCATACATTTCTTCATTGTTGAAAGAACATCTCTGTCTATCTCTTATGATAGTAAAAATAAAATAAAAAAGGCCAACAATGTCAAGTTGTGATAATATCCAATTTATTTTACAATACAACCAAACGACTTTTATTGGTTATTATTTATTTCCTTTCAACAAATATGTCACCTAATAAATAAATTTAATACTTTATTGCCTCCTGCATAATTATTAATTAATAATAATTTATTACCAATAAAACTGGTATTTTTATCTCTCATTATCTTTGAGCTCGGTGTGAAAACACTGGAGCAAAATATCAAACTATTTATAGAAAAAATTATAATTAAAAAAAAAAAATTTATTCTTAAGCAAAAATTATTTTTAAACTGACTTTCATGTCACATTCTTTACCATCCCACCTCCAATAAACATGTCAATTAATAACCCGACTTTCCATAATTAATATCGAATTATTTTTCAACAAAACAAGTACAGTATCTTTATCAATAAACATATACCTCTGATTAAAGTAATCGGGTACGAATAAAACGAGCATATCGAGTGTTGTTAATTGATTATTAATATTTAGTTGATTCGAAAAGCCCGAAAAGAAGAAGAATAATAATAATAATAATAATAATAATAATAATAAAGAGAAAGAGAAAATAGCAAAAAATTTGAAAATAAAAATAAAAATAAATGATTGCGTATGCATGCGCGTGAACTGGTGAAGCGAAGCGATTGCTTTGTAATTTTGCGTACACCGTTATTTGCAAACCCGATCGTGACTATCCAGCTTGCATTGAACATTCACGCGGGCGCATAACGGTCCTACCACACGTATTTTCGGCGAAGCTATACAGACTGGACCCACTGGACTCTATACTGTATTCAGTTAAACAGTTGGAGTTGTTCTGGAGAAACCAGAGACAATATTAACCCAAGCTTGGTTCAACTACCAGAGTTCCCCGAAAACAATCCGCCACGGCTGTTATGGATCGGATGATATGACCGAGGGGAAGATAAAGATGCCGATAAGGACAGAGATAAAAATAATAAAAATAAAGGCAAGTAAAGAGAGAAAAAATGTATTTACAGAGATTAAAGTATGCCTGGATTTTATGTACATGTCCGAGTTAAATGACGCGTTTGCAATGAGTGAGGCTCTACTCTCTACTACCCCACCGTACATTACACTCCATCTGTATATACATAATATATAATGTACAGTATGCCGAGTGAGGACTTTTACAACCGTTTGATTAGCCGTGAGCAATTTCGTACCGCGGTCAACAATGCTGTGTTATATGGTTTAGTTTGTTATGCATTGCATTCATATGTATTATTATAATTATTATTATTATTGTATATGCCAGAGTAAGAGTGTATCAATGAGAGGCTGACAATGGAGAGCCAGGGCTGTACTGCGGTCACGTAAGCTCTAAATACAAACTTATGCACCCACACCTTTACTTTCCGCGAAAAGGTTTCTCCGAGTGGCAAAATGGCATTTGCTCTGTGCTCCGTACTAATACTCTTTTTTCTCTTTGCGTCAGCCTTTACTCTGACACCGCTTTGTGGGACTTATTATTTTCCAAGTTGTGTTGGTTCCACTAACCGCTGGTTTAATCGTCGCCGGCAATTTACTTCAGCTGACTGCTCACAGGCGCGAGCTTTACGATCGCTCTTCAGTTGTATTGTATGTCATTTTGTAATAAAATATTTTAAAGTTAGATATGCAATTTTTAAAAATTATTGGGTTAAAGTTTAAAATTTTAATTGGAAATTGAAAAAAAATTCCCTTCAGCGTAATTTAGTATAAAGGAGATTTAAAAAAAAAATTGAATTAACAATTTAGGATGCTATTTATTTTTTGTGTTGGATCGCTCAAAATTAATGATATTAAAATGGTTAAACTATAATATTGAGTTAATTTCTTGTACAGTTAAATGCCGGGTTAACAAGCTATTTTAAAATAAAATAGTTGATTCAATTATTAAGTGTTTTTGAAGGAGGCCGCTTACCGTCGGCGAGTATGAATGCACGGTAAATATATTAATATTAATAATAATATTAAGAATGAAAAAAACGGTCAATAGCTTGATGCACAAGTTTAAGCCGTAAAAAGCGTTTTAAAAAACCCGCAATAAAATTAAACATCCATTCAGGATAATATTAATAAGTTTGGAGATGTGCGCAGGAGGAACCGGTTTAACCTTCACGCCGGTAAACGAACATTCCCGAGCCGACACATCGTTTTTACTTGTGTGCATGTGTACCACAGCCAATACTTGCCCGCTTTAACTTAAATGCAATACATAATATAGTATATATAATATAAAATATAATAAGTAATAAGTAATGTAACCAAACGTAAAGAGAAAATGACAAACCGGCGTCGGAGGATTTTATTTTTTGGGGGCAACCAAAGCCACTAAATCGTAATGAGTTTTGCGGATAAAATAAAAGTCTTGTTTGACACCTACAAAATTTATTTTTTATTTTTATTTTCATTTTCATTTGTCCGTCTCATCGGTATGTTATGTTGACTATTCCACTTTGTTATGTTATGTTATGTGTTTGCTCCTTTGGTTGAGGGTTAGATAGTTGGTTTGCGAGTTATGAGTTTATGAGAAAGAAATTCAGTGCGTGGAAGTTATAAAATAATTCCAGGAGGACCACAGAATCTCATAAACATTGACAGTACTCGACCGCAAGTAGTTATTGGGAGTGAAATTTGTCGGGTGATTTCATCTCGAGACTCCTGAGGGCTCTTCGTGCTCTATAACATCGTCTTCACAACACATTTACTTTTATTCAGCTACCTCAGTCTCATTCAATTTTTATAACTGTCTGAAAACAGATAAAAAATATAAATGTGCCAACTTTTCTGTCTTTTTATTATTTATTGTTACTTTTCTTTTTTCGGGATCATTTAAATTATTTTCAGGGGTATATATAACCGTAAGGCGGGAACCTTAATTGTTTTTTTTTCTTTTATTTTTTTTTATCCTTCATTCTGAAGGGATAGGAGCAATATATTGCTAGCGAAGAATTGTTGTTTTTATTTGAAAGAAATTTCAGCAGATCCAAACAAAATACCCGACGAAAAAATCAACCCAAATAATTTATTTTATTTTAATGCAGTAATTAAGACCAGGCCATTAATAAAAACACTTTATTTTAAATTACGACTTTAATATAAACCTAAAAAAAGCAATGAGAGTTAAAAATTAATTTTCGGGATAAAAAATGAAACCGGTTACCCGAAAATTTATCCCGCTACTAAAATAAAAGACTATATTAATTTAAATTTAGCGAATGACTACAATAGCAATAAAAAAAAAAAGGAGAATATAAAAAAGCATGCATTAGATATTTAAACCGGTGTAAAAAGAGGCGAATAAGAAAAAAATAATAATCTTTTAGTAAATCATAATTAAAGACCCCCATTGCGAATTGCACCGACGTGTATTCCTCGACGAATAACCATAATGTATGCCCACTGTTTAGCCATATACTGTGTGGTGTGTTATGCTGGCCAGTACCATATAACATATACATACCAGTCTACTTTATAACGTGCTCCCAGCCACCAAGTAACCCACCGGGCTGGACCATGTGTCTTCTCCGTCCTGGTACTGTCCACATTTTTCCTTCATTTACGTATTCTTGCTATTCCTCCTCCCCAACCCCCACATTATCCATCTCTGCCTTTAATTTTGTATATCCTTTTGCTTTTTTTCCCGTTAATTTTTTTATTTTTCGTTCTCCATGTACTTGAAACCTTTTTTTTTTTATCAGGGTATTTTTTTTTCTCACAATAAATCACTTCCGCAACTTCCGCATTATTTATACACGGTCCAGGTTAAAAGATTCATGTACGCCTTCACGTTCTTTACTTCGGTGGCTCACAAATTTCCTAGAAAATAAAAATGTTTAACACGATAATAAACCTGACAAGAACACATAAGATTTCTGATAAATTAGAGCCAACTTACATCCGAAAAACAAATTGTTGAGGAAAAATAAATAAAAAAAAAAAAAAAGTTGGATAAAAATTCAGGTGTGTTTATCGATACCCATTTATAAATTATCACGCCTTACTTGTATGATATAATATTATCTGTTGTCCCGACAAACCGATAACTAAATTTATTGCTCCACTACTATACTTATAATACTAATAACAAACAGGTCTGATGGTGGTTAAATAGATCTATTTATTGGTTGTTATTATTGGAACAGATATATGACTGTCAAAGTAAATAAAGAGAGGGAAAAATTTAATAATTAAATTCAATTTAATTTCTCCCAGTACTGAGAGAAGTGGATAAATATTTATTCGTTAAATTACATCAATGTAAAGAGAATTTTAGTTAGAATGTTTCTTTCATACGCTCAATTATAAAATATATCTACCGTATAATATTATAGACTTTTTATTTCATTTATTCCGAGGGAATAAGTTTGTGAATAAAAGTATAAATAAATATAAAAAAACTAAATAGGTAAGTCTAAGAGAGTCGAGGAAACATCGTTACGTTTTCAGAACTTTGTAGACTGTAGACGGATAGAAGTGAAATTGAGTTATTACTCAGAAAGATATCCATCTTTCATACTTTTTAAAGTGACGAACGTTCAACAGTCAACTGAAAATACAACATCCTGGCTGTCTAATCAAAATTTCATTTTAACCAACTCAATTATTTTATTTTTTTTTTTTTTTTATATTTTATGGTAGACAGTACAAAACTCGTGCGATGCGCCGACCTTTACTTTTATTATTGTATCTTACATCTTATATATTTTATTGGATTTTATTTTACCGACCCACACAAATTTACACGCGCAAAAAGCACTTTAAAATTTACTGGCGCAAATAAATTTTGCCGGAACTACGTTTTTGACTCTGAAACTTACAATGGAGAGCTTTATCTGATAAACTTTTTATTTCTAACTCTTTTTGTATTACACTTAAGTAATATCAAAAGCTTACTAATAATTTTAGGAAAAAAATTTCTTTACAGCGAATTTCTAGAACAAAGATATTTTTTTTTTTTTTTTACTTATTATATTTTTAGCAAAACGTTTGATAAATCAACCATTTACAGAAATATAAAATATATATCTATAAATTTTCTTTCAAGAGTAACTTTAATGAAAAAGCCCGTAAAAAGCCAAAAATTTGACTCGGGCTTTTCCACCGCGTAAAAAAATCAAAAAATAGAATCTAAAAATTTGTTTATTTTCTGGTTACAATTTAAAGGCTTTCAGAGTAGGTTATACATATACATAATATAGATATACACACATGTGAGCATCAGAGTAGAGAGCAAAGAGTAGAGGGTAAAACGAAAAGCAAGTTTAACAAACGAACGAAAACTCGATTTAGAGTGCCATGCATCATGCTCCATGCTCTAGTGTTTTCCCCGGCATTGAAAATTCATGGTACAGTCCGACGTTCTTGAATCACGACGTCGACTAAGAGGTACTCGTGTACGAATCCCATTTTTACGTTACGCGCAACTTCTCTTCGCTCTTCTCTTCTCGTTCTACTCGAGTCCGAAAGAGTTTTCCGCCGTGAATCCTCAGCTTGAGTATTATACAGCACTTGCGACAACACATTCCGCGAATCCCTCCGCGTACCAATCTTTCCACACATTAAACTTTCTCCCAATATACGCACACGTGTCTGAGAACTCCTGAAAAATACATCCCGAATGTTTCCACGTTCAACGCGATTCATTTTCCCGCACACATGCAGGTCTAATTTTATGTCTGAATTTTTATTGATAATTACTAGCACTTTCTCAATTACCAATTATAATGATGAACTTTTAACTTAAACTAACAACTTTGCAGTCACTATGTGACTGCCACACGGAAAAATAAGTAAACTGTAATAAATAACAGTTGATTTATAATAAGTACACAGAAAGAATGGTTCACTTGAACCAAGAAAATATTTTTCTTGCTAATTATTTTCTTGGGCGAAAAAAAATTTTTTTTTAACACAAGAAATTTCACTTATTCCAACAAAATTAATTCTCTTGCTTCAAGAAATACGTATCTTGATCCAAGACAATTTATTTAAATCAAGAAAATTTTCTTGTTTTGAGAAAATTTTTCTCTTGCTCCAAAAAATTAAATTCTCGATAATAAATTTTCATTAATATTTTTATTGACGAATATGTCAAATGGGAAGATCAAATAATATTGAACCATTTTCTTTCATTCAATATGTATAATTGCGTGCTAAAATAATCTAAAATGGGTATCAAATATTCAAGAGAAAAATTTTCTCAAGGTGAGTAAATTTTTTTCTCAGCTGAAGTAGGTGGCGCTGCTTCCCTAAAGTATTTAAAAATCTTGATTCAATATAAAAATTTATTGTATCAAGTATTTATGATAATTTGAATTAAGAAAAATTACTTCCACCAAGAATAGAATTTCAAGAAAAATTTTTACTTCGGCCAAGACAACTTCGGTCTTCCTTCGGGCATCCGAAAATTTACTTGAGCTAAGAATTTTATTCTCCAGTCAAAAAATCTTTTTTTCTGTGTAATGATCAACTGCTAAAAATTACCATTTCAAACAGTAAAATCGTGATTTTACTATTCACTTTATAACATTTACCATTTACTTTTTACATGGAAGAAAATACTATTTCAAACAGTAATATTCGATATGTAAATGTCTAAAATGTTAAAGTATAATAATTAAGAATTCAGACTACGAAATTTATCATTTCGTACCTAAAAAATGATCTTATGATATGTAAAAAGTATAAAATAAAGTTAGTAAATTTCTAATACAAGCAACGTCAATATTTACAAAGTAAAATGGTAAACTTTAAACGTAACGCTAAAAATCAAACTGTAATTATTGACTTGCTTGAACTGGTAAAATGTATATTTTAAAAGTATAATTTTTACTGTTTCAAATGTTAAATTCTCCCAGAGTGAGACCCCCTTCTCTTTCATCTGAATTCCTCTTCACCTCATAATATGGACTATATATTGAAATGTCAATTTTTACTGTTTGAAACTGTAATTTTTTAAGATGAAAGAGTCGTTATTTACTATAGTGACAGCTACTAATCACTCATTTTGGATATTAAATTATAAATTGTGGCTTTTATACTTTCTACATTAAGTTTTGTAATATTTATATTTTTGAACATTACAGTTTACTTTTTTCCGTGCAGGACTTGTGAACTATAAATAAATAAAATTTAGCTTTATTAAATAATGATTTTTCATCTTAATCTTAATCTTATTTTACAGATTGATAAATATTAGTATTTTATTTTTTCTATTTCCTTGTAATTTGATTGTTTTCGATTGTTTATATTGGGGTAGAATACAATCCAGATTTCGTTGATTGATGAGAACTTTCTTATCTGGTCGGCGAGAAGATTGACGTGTTACGGTGGTGTCGGGTGATGGTTCGGAGCAGTGTTTATTTGATTAGATACAGAGGAGACGAAAGATATTTGTCAGGATGTTTGTCTGATAAAAGTTCTTCGAATCATTTGTGGTATTTATTTAAACAAAATTTCCGATAAAAAATAAGCAATTAATACTTGCAATAAACTTTTGTCAATTTAATATGTATCTGAGTCGCTCATAAAAAGTTCTCATTTAATTAATAATTAAAACTTTTATTTAATCAATACCAAGTTAAATATTTGCAGATATTTTTGCAGTAACTTTTAAAATAAATACCTTATCATACTTAAAGTTTACGGCTACTCGGAAAATGAAATCACACTGATTAAAAAAATTAAATCAATTACTGAGATATTTAGTAATTTAAAGTTTTTAAATAATAATGAAAATAAAGCTGGACTTTGATCATTGAATAAAAACTCTTTTATTCTTAATGCAATAAAATAATAATAAAAAATATTTTTTTATGATTCATGTAATAAAAGAGTGAGGAGTCAAGTATACAGTTATGATAGTGGGTATTTTAAAAATAAACAAAAACAATCTTTGAATAAAATGTTTAGCTGAGATTCATTGAAAAAAAAAAAAAAAAATGAATAATAATGAGTCAAAGAAAATAAAAAAGATAACATAATTGTCAGCACATGTAGTCAGCACTTGTATTAATATGTGTGTAGACTAAAAGACCTCTATATATACTGTATATTTATATATTATATTTTATATTATGTATTATACAAACTACTCACTCACTCGACCACATAACAGAATAAAAATGTTTTCGTTTGATACTCAAGTTGTATATATTATACACACGAGTAACCATACGTCAGACGTATAAACCATATCGACGACTTTACAAACTTGCCTCTTGCTCTCAACTCAACTCAACTTTGCTCAGAGGATTCTTAAGAGCAAGCCTTCAAGATACGGTTGACAGTAATTAACGACTGAATTTTTTTCTCTAATCATTTTAATTTTAAAACAAATTCCATAAATTTTTTCCGTTGAAAAATTTTATTAATTTTTTCCTGGATATAAACGTATATTAATATTATACCTATTAATGATTCATTTTGATTTAAAATATCTGCTCTGATGATAAATTAATTTTATTTAAGAGCAAAAATTTTTTAATAAGAAAAAAATTAATCTATATTTTTAAGAGAATAAGAAAAATTTTGTGTCCAGGATAGTCAATTTATTATAAGTATTTAGACTGCATTTGAAAAAACTCTATCTCTAGATAGATAATTAAGAAATGACCTTGTATCTCGTGAACTATTGACATTTTTAAAAATATAAGCTCATCCTGATGTTACACTCATCAAGACTTTTCATTTGAATACTCACATCAATTTTTCATATATTTATATATATTATATACATAAATATATGAAAATGCATGTGGGTACTCAAATGAAAGCTCTTGATGAGTATAACATCGGGATGAGCTTATATCTTCAAAATATATATTATATATAGTTATATATGAAGAATATATGAAAAATGCATGTGGGTAATCAAATGAAAGCTCTTGATGAGTGTAACATCGGGATGAGCTTATATCTTCAAAAACATCAATATTTAAAAAAGTACAGTGCAATTTAACAAAATTCATTATTTAATTAAACAAAATTTTATTTATTTATAGTTCACAAGTCACGGCAGTTACATAGTGACTGCAGGATTGCTAGTAATGATTTAATTGCATATTTTCAAAACTGCAGTAAAAAATTTTTCTTTAAACGACTAATTTAAATTCTGTTGAATTTTTTTTGCGACAATTTACTAAAAATTAAATATATCATTTCTCCGCACACAAATCGCTGATCTCAACGCTAAAAAAACTACAAAATACAACCTTTGATAACATTCGGGCGTAGAGAATTAAACCGCGTCTCTCGAAAATTGATAATATATCACGAGACTAACAGCGACGTTTTATAATTGGTTGGTATATTTGCATGGAGTCTTAACGCTTATTGAGGTTTAGCCGCACAGTATGCCGTTGTAGCTCTGCATCATTCCGAACACCGAACACCGAACACCGTGGATCTTGGATCCTGCAGCATAATACATACTCACTGCACTCAATATAATATTATACACACTTTATACTATATACATGTAATGCCCGCGAAGCTAAGTGTTGTGTAGTTGAACCGTAACCGGTCGTCTCTCGTTCACCCGTCGGTTTTTATCATTTACTTGGACGTTATATGCAACCGGCTTGAAACACGCGATGGCGACATATTTTCCTCTCGCTCCGATAGCAACCTCAACCCTCTTGCTATTACGCGAAGCTTCTATTTATTGTTTACATTCGTTCCATCGGCTACGATCTATTCGAATCTAATTATTTATTTATTTATCATTTTTTCTGGCAATAAAACTCCCACTACAAGGCATTTATATCATCCGCTAGCGTACCGCGGGTATCCTTATCCTTAGCATATTATACTTGCTTCGTCACGGCCCCCGCTGTCACATTGATACACCACGCAGAACCTTCTTGTGCTTAACAGCAGCCAACATCCACTACAAGATGGATATAATATTATCGCTAAGCTGCTTGTATACACGCATACCCATAAACAAACTAATATTTAATCAGATGTTTAATAAAGTTATTTATTATTACTCTTATAATTATAATTATCGTCATTATAATTCAGTACAGGGAACAGTGAGGCGTACCAGAGCTAAAACACAACATTCGCTCGGTAAAAACATTATTTATGTTATAAACACAACCGCTCCGACAAATTTATTCCTTAGGAAATAAAATTTTTTGGAGATTTATTTTATTTATTAATTATTGGAAATATTTTTAATCAATATTATTAAGAGAATAAGCACAATTTTGTAGCCAGTGGATTTATATGGTAAATATTTAAGCTGCATTCGAAAATGCTCTATCTCTAGATACTAAGAAAAGACCTTGTATCTCGTGAACTATTGACATTTTTAAAGATATAAGCTCATCCTGGTGTTACACTCATCAAGAGCTTTCATTTGAGTACCCACATCAATTTTTCATATATTTATATATATTATATATATGTATATATGAAAAATATATGAAAATTCATGTGGGTACTCAAATGAAAGCTCTTGATGAGTATAACATTGGGATGAGCTTATATCTTTAAAAAATTACAGTGCAATTTAACAAAAGTCATTATTTAATAAAGCAATAAATATAAATCATGTGAAATTCTCTTTAAAATTAATTAAATAAAATTTCACTTAAAAGATAGTAAATAAATAAATTTCTCAGTGATCGTAAACCTTGTTGATGCGTCGGGTAGCGATATAATGCAATGTAATGTATAATGTATAATATATAATATATAATGTATATTTATAATAAATAGATCCGCTGATGAGTATGTGTTAGTGAGGGCCGGTGGAAAGTACGGGGTAATGCGCGTGGAATGGGATGGCTGGTAACCGTAACGACTGCATTCACCGGTGACGCTTCGACACGGATAATTTCTCATCGACATCGGCAGCGTGGTAGCGTAGAAGCGCAGTAGCATAGGGCATAGGCGTTCGATGTGGACGAGTGCTCGGATAATCCCAAAGATGCATTAATTACTGTTCGACGCGGCGGATAATAGCCGACTGGTGGTCATGAGAACATTCAGCGTGTACTCACTTGATGTGAGTGTGTATCAGGTCACTCCACGCTTTGTTGGTACTAGGATAGAGCTGAGGTGGGCTTCATCTAATGGGTAATGGGACGCTTGCAAAGATCGATGTCCTGTAATTCGTTCGCCGAGGCTACTATATCAGTGTCATTATCATTGCTTGCTACTTTCAGATATTTTCAAGAAATTCAGTATATTAATAAGAGAAAAAGACAAATTTTGTATCCGGGATAGTCTTATGATAAAATCAATTTATTATGATAAGTATTTAGGCTGCATTCGAAAATGCTCTATTTCTAGATACATAATTAAGAAATGACCTTGTATCTGGTGAAATATTGACATTATTAAAGATATAAGCTCATCCCGACATTACACTCATCGAGACCTTTCATTTGAGTACCCACATGAATTTTTTATGTATTTTATATATTTATATATTTCACAAATACCATATATATATAAAATATATAAAAAAAAGCCATGTGGGTATTCAAATGAAAGGTTTCGATGTGTGTAACATCGGGATGAGCTTATATCTTTAAAAATGTATATAATTAAGAAATGTATCTTGTGAACTATTGACATTATTAAAGATATAAGCTCATCCCGACATTACACTCATCGAGACCTTTCATTTGAGTACCCACATCAATTTTTCATATATTTTATATATTTATATATATATATGAATATATGAAAAATGCATGTGGGTACTCAAATGAAAGCTCTTGATGAGTGTAACATCAGGATGAGCTTATATCTATAAAAATGACATTATTTAAGAAAATACAGTGCATTTAAGATAATAAGATATAAGCTCATTCCGATGTTACACACATCGAAACCTTTCATTTGAATACCCACATGGCTTTTTTTTTTTATATATTTTATATATATGGTATTTGTGAAATATATAAATATATAAAATATATGAAAAATTGATGTGGGTACTCAAATGAAAGGTCTCGATGAGTGTAATGTCGGGATGAGCTTATATCTGTAAAAATGACATTATTTAAGGAAATACAGTGCAATTTAACAAAATTCATTATTTAATAAGGCAAAATTTTAATTTTCTATGGTTCACAAGTCACTGCAGTCACATAGTGACTGCAGGTTGCTAGTTAAATTTTATTATTATTATTTTTATGTTTCAGAATGTCTAGGAAGTGTTTGGAAGTTCATCAGCAACATATGGTGAGTTTATTTTACATACCTACATAATTATCGTGTTAAACGTACCAATACCGGAAACAAAACTCCAATATCCTTATTAGTCGATTGCCGATAGCCGGTAATTAAAAAAAAAAAAAAAGAAAAAAGGAAAAAAAAACCTGACGGGAAGTAGATCGAAGTATAGAGGAGCAATTCGTAATTAGAGACAATAACTCAATAACTTTGGATAAAGACCGCAGATAACCATAATACAATATTAATATATATAAAAAATGAAAAAATAAAGTCATTAGCGTTTAATCTCGAGCATTTTGAAGCAGGGTCGGTTGGCTGGTTGGTGCTTGTCATTTATTTAGTAAGGAATTGTAGTATAGTCATTAATGAAATTGGCACAGACGTTCTCTGATCCACTTGCCAGTCGTTTTAATAGTATACTATCGTTTCAAAGTAATTACTGAACTGATGGGATGCGGCTGTCGAGAGGAATGAAAATTGTTGCAATTCGAGGCCGACAATTAGCACACCAGCAAGACGTGAGAGTGATCGTGAGAAGTTTTAAGAAGAGAAATCAACTTTGCTGATTTGGATTGCAAATCTACAAATGTATATTTCGCTTATTTATTACATTTATATATTATTATGTGTGCCGAGAAGTTCGGCTGTATTTTTCGATGCTAATCTTTCGATAGAATATTTTTATTCTTCAATTTGTATGATAAAAAAATACCCTGGGAGATAAAAGTCGAGTATAACAGCCAAAAAAAATTCTGAATAATTTTTCAATCAAGTAGAATTTTTTTAAAAATTTTCTTCGCTCAAAATTTTTCTTTCAAGTCAAGTTAATTTTTTTTTTTTTTATCAGCGTCGTCTATTTTATTCTGTTAAAGCTCTGTAACAAAAATAAACTTTCGGAGCGTAATCGTCGATAATCCAGGGTGTCCAAATTCGAACTTGCTAGTATATAGCTTTTACTTGCAATAAAACACGTCTTTGGTTGTACTAGCAGGTTCTTTCTTAGTATACCGATAGTGAAACCCTTCCCTGGTGGTTCTACTTGGTCCTCGTACTTCGGGTTCAGCCACCGAAGGGACTACGGGTAAGTTTTTCCTCGTTCTCACTTTACTCCTCTTTGTACCTTCGCATTTACACACCCTACATTTGAGTCCTAGGTTGAATACAAGTGTACAGAACTACAGAAAGTACATACATACTACGAGAGTTAGGTCTGGTAACGAGTTCAGCCCAAGAGCTTAAACGAAAAGTACTTTGCGCTCCGCCGGAAAAGCTTGAGTACAATTTATAGATACCCCAATGTTGTTGCCGTGTACTGTGGCTGAGAAAATGCTATGCTGATGCTACTGCTACGGCCCACCCAACCTCTCTCTGGCTTTCTCTCTCTCTCTTCTATCACTATTGCTGTTACTATTACTATCGCTATCACTATCACCAACGGTGGGACTGCTTGTGCCATCGGAAACGGAACGAAAGGAAAGGAAAATTTATTTTCTTGTTAAAAGATTAGACACTCAGAGGTACTCTGACTTTTGTTATCCCCTGACAATATAATAAATTGAATTTCTATTTATTTCTCACTGTCGGATTAAATTAAATTGTTTTAACTATTTACGATTTATTTATTTACTCAATTCGCGGGTTCGTCGAGATTTTTATTTCGTATTTGCTATTTTTAAAGCTGTATTTGATAATTATTTACAAGTAGAGTCCATTTTAATTTTCATTTTTTTGAACAAATTTTTTTTAGGAAAATTTTGATAAACTGTTTTTTTTTGAAAAATACATAAAAAAATGAACAATTTTTTAAAAAATTGATTACCACAATTTTAACAAATTTATAAATTAAAAAAAAAATTGTAATATTCAATTTTTTTTTTAATTGTTCGTTTTTTGTACTTTTCAAAAAAAAAAAAATATATCACAAAAAGATAAAATAAAAATTATACCCAAAAACATGAGAGCCGAAATTTTTTCCAACTTTTGAAGGCAAAAAAGCTATCAAAATCTTTATTTTTATCTGTCACGATATTTTTTATCATAAAAAAAAATTAAAAAATGTTAATTTCTCACCTAGATATGGCCAAAAATTGGGTGGTCCCAACCTTGTCAGTAATTACACTTTATTTGCTTGTTTAAAATTGAAAATAATTTTCAAATTGAAAAAATTTTTAATTAAAAGTAAATTTTTTTCAAGCTTCATTATTAAAGTTTGATGTCACAATAAATATATAAATAAATAAAATTTATTCAGCGATATCTATTGATAATAAAAAAGGATTTTTATTCTCCAAGTATGAAGGCTTACGCAATGCTTCAATTAAAATAATTCAGCAAATATTTATCTCTTGGATAAGAATATTAGATATAAAATGCAAATGTCAACGAGTTTTAATCCAGACTGTTAATTAATAATATATAAAAATTTATTGCCGCAATTATTAGCGACGGGGTATTAAGTTTTGTCCGAAGAGTGATAATTAAAGTTAATAATTAATAAAGTAAATAATTTATCGTGATATTTAATAACACAATGGGATTATTTAGATTCAGATGAATAATTATTCGAGTGAGTAAGTGGGTAAAGTTTAATTATTTAACGTATGCAACAGTAATAGTAATAATAATTATATGAATTCATATAAGTGTAATCTCAATGGCATAAATTACGCGGAGTATGATGATTAATATTCGACTTTATCACTCCGGCTAATCCGATGCAAAGTTACACTCAAATTAAACTATTATACGTAAATTACATCTATCTACGCTGTCGAGAATTCCATCTATCAATTGCTAAATAATATACATTTTTTATTTAATCGAGTTTTGTTGATATGAACAAAACTGGTTGTTGATTAATTAAAAAATGTAAAGTTGGTAAATACCGAGAAACAAAGTTTGTTGAAATTTTATTATGTTAACTTGGTATTTAATTAACAATAACTCGGGTATAACAATATATAATTAATTAATATAACAAAATAACGAGTAAACTATAACTGAAGTATAAATTTAATTATGTAGTATCGCGTATTCTGGAGTTTTAAACAAATTCAAACTAATACATATCGTAAATTAATTACGATATCCCAGTCTAGGTCTAGTTGCTAATTTAACTCTGCTCGTATTGGTTTTAAATATTAAATGATACCCAGTATCACTATCATATGAATTTCAAACTTACTTACTCTATACAAGCCTTCCACCAACGCTAATTATTAACAGTCCAAAATTTACTTAAAGCTATTAATAAGATTAGGATATTGGTTATCAAATTAGTTATCATTTTAGTTGTAGTTAAGCAAATTAGGATAATTTTATTAACTCCACATCATAATAAAATAATTTTTTTTAATTAAATTTGGTCCTTTTCATTTGATCTTTTTGTTTTTTATTTATTATTAAAAAAAAAAATTTAAATAGTAATTATTAACAGTTGAAAATTTATTTAGAGCTATTAATTCAAATAAATAAAGAAAATTTTATTAACTCCACACCATAATAAAATAATTTTTTTAAATTAAATTTGGTCCTTTTCATTTGATCTTTTCGTTTTTTATTTTTTATTAAAAAAAAAAAGAAAATTAAATAGTAATTATTAACAGTTCAAAATTTATTTAAAGCTATTAATTAAAATAAATAAAGAAAATTTTATTAGCTGTACATCTTTATTACAAAATAATTTTCTTTAGTTAAAATTTGGTACGATCCAATAGATCTTGATCAAAATTTTAGTCTTCTCATTTTTTAAAAAATTCTACTAGAGAATTTATAATAATATCTCAAAAATTATATCTCCACTTTAAAACAAGCATTAAAAATAAAAAAAAATTTGTTGTAAAAAACCACCGACCCCAATGATTACTTTACACTTTCTCCGTACGGTGTAAACATCGTTCTAAAACAACAACAATTAAAAACACGTGTACTTTGTATTTGCTAGGTATAAAACACAAGCCATAAAATCTAAAATATCAAATATCAGCATATGCATACATAATAAACTCATTGTACTCCTTTACAAAGGTATCCGCGCATTCGATTGGCGTCGAGTATGTTAGCGGTCTGGAGGGGCGCAACGCCTGTAGCTAAGAACCAACGGTTGCTTTATACTAAACCGTAGTCTCAGTTGCTCAGTACGACAGTTCAACGAGCGTGTCTTCCGAGACTGGACCGCTTAAGCAATTATTTAACACTTAAATCCTAAATTTTATCAAAAAAATACCACCAAAATTCAGACAATCAATCTATGTAAATAAAAATAAATATCAGTCTCTTATCTCTGACCGAGGTCTCAACTTTGACCCAGGCTCCCTCCAAACTATCGCTCAGTGGTTTACAGTATAAACAGATCGATGGTTCCGCAAGTACGAAGGCCGAAAGACTTGTACATTCGGGTTGGAGCACCAATATGACTCCGAACTACTGAACTAGCATAAATCAGAAGCGCTTGACTGACCGGGTGGTTGTAAATAATCCCGAGTGTAATTAACCAGATCGCGAGTGTATGAAAATGAAACGAAAAAATGAAAAATAACAAATTAGAGCGTGGGTGAATGAATAAATAGAGTTTGAAATTTAGCGTGTGGTTTTTATACATGTCACTGTTTTTTATTTATTATCCGAGGCACCAGGATTGGGTTCTACTCAGCAATGAGGTTGTACTCGCGAATGACTCGCGCAATGTGAATGATTGAGTGGAACGTATCGCATCGATGAATGATGCCATGTGTTCTTGGCATGGCTGAAATGCGATCGGACGCCGATTAAATTTTGCTCTTGCTCTCTATACTTATACATTTGCAATATACATGTGCAAAAAATATACATCTACATCCACTACCTTCAACTCCGCATCCATATGCCTCTGTGTCACTCGAGGGTAACTATAGTGTGACAAATAGTTAAGTGCAGATCCGAGTAACCTCAAGTATGTTTACCCTGGAATGTCACGTGTAATCGAGCAAGAGATGTCCTACTGAGATTTCAACCACGCTTATTTTTTATTACATTCTATATTAAATCAATTAATACATGATATATCCAACTACTTGCTGATCGATTGATTGATTGATTAGCCGGAAAAATCTACTTTCTACAGCAATTATTTTTTCTTATCGCGAGTGATTTTATTTCGTGTTTATTGTGTTGAAATAATTTTTTTTGTGACAAATTATTGTGTACAAATTTTTGTGATTTATTGCTGCACTAAAAATCATAAGTGAATTTTAAATTTTAAATCATCAAGCCGAGCAAAAACTTCTTTACCGACAAAAGAAGAAATTATAATTAAAATTACCTTTTAACAATATTTTCTATTTGGATATACACCTCTGCTAAAGTGTCAAAACATTGAAGTTGGATTTAATTAAAAATCCAGGAATTTTCACTCCAGGGAGTGTTTTTTTTTTGTTTTTTTTTCAGTGTGAATGCATAAGTGGGTTTAAAAATTCATAAGATCGTCGAACCTGGAATTTTAATCACCTATTTTGATACTTATCTTATTTTGTCTGTATATTTAATATATACTGGATATTATCAGAAGTGATTTTATTTCGACTAGTGAAGAGTGATGCTCGATCGGTAGATATATTACCTTGGAATCAATAACGGTTCTCCAGTGGTGAGTGAAATATTTTGCCATTTTATTGTATAACATTTAATAATAATCAATCGTGAGTAATTTAGGAGGGGAAAACAGTATATTTAATCAAACCAGGCGCTTTGATAAAATTTTTTAATTTAAAAACAAGCTCTTATTTGAATGATACCGGCATTGACTGGGAGTAAAAAATTCGATTTGAATTTTATCCGTCAAATATCATGTCAAAGTCTTGTTGTGTATAACACAAAAAATGGATATTCATTTGCGCTATTTTGCAATCTCTTAGTATAATTTAGTTTTTTTTATCCAGACATCAAACGATCTCGTAATTAATCATCCGGTCTGCTGTCTCCTGTCGGTTATTAATTTTTAAATTCACTGTCTACTAAATATGTACTGGGATCGAGCCTTACAACTTATAAATAACCGGGTAAAAATTTTTCGAGAAAATAATAATCAACTTGAATTTTTATTACATTGACTGGGAAAAATAAACGTCCTACGGAATCGGAAAACGGCTTTGTGTTCAACACAGCGGGTATTTAAATTAGAAGACTCAATTAAAGACCCCCTAGGTGACAAACTTTATCTCAAGTGATCTATTTGCCGAGATAAAAGTAAAATTAAAAATAAAACTAAATAAACAAATAAATATACAAATGGATAAAAAATGTCAAATAGCCTTTTGAAGAGCATAAGTGAGATAATTATACCCCACAGGGTTTTATTTTAGCTCTGGACTCGCTTATACTCATACGCCGATTATTCGAGGCTGTTTCGTTTAGTTCTTCTTAATGCTATCGCGGTTGCATTTATATTTAATACGATCCAGTATCCACAATTATCTCCGAGCGAAGCAATATATAAAACTCAACGTGAGATTTATAAAAAATAGTGAATTTAGTACCTGGCAACATTTATAGAGTGGTTGTCCTCGACGCCTCGGCTTATGACGTACAGCGCCGAGATAAGACTAAAAAAAAATAATAAATATAATATAATATAATATAATAAATAAAACAAAATAAATGGTACATATATCTATCTATAAGTAAAAGGTGGTTGCTCAGCCGGATGATATTATAAAAAAATGACGCGTGTGCTCGCTCGGGTGGCAACAAACGAACAAACTGGTTCCATACCATTACATGCCCCTTCCCTACCCCTGAATATACCCCGGCTCCCAAGTCCCAGTTCGATGTCGTCCGTGAACACATCAGACATCGGACTCTTCATACCACACTGATGATTCTCATCATCTTCTCTCTACTTTCTAAAGATCTAGCTATACAGGCCCAACTGGAGGACTGGACACGGAGTACCTCATGATAAAAGGCTTGTGTTGTCTTCTTGTTGATCATCTCTGGCCCAGCTACCTTTTGTGCTCGCCGGCGGGCTGCTCTATTTCATTTTTTCGAGGCTGGAGCTCGGCTGACCGTGCCCGGTTAAACTATCAAGCCGAAAAATCTGTGTCAACCTTTATGTTGACACGTGTAGGGACGTTTGCACACACTGTGCTTCACACTTTCAGCACCAGCAAAAACCCACACGGAAAAAAGTAAACTGTAATATTCAATCGGATTCCGGGCAATTTTTATAGTTTTCGTCATTGTGTAAAGTGTAAAAATGTTTGTGTAGAAGTTAACATTTTAGTGTGTCGAATTTAACATTTTAGTATGTTGATTCAACACAGATTGTGTAAAAAAAAGTCATCAACACAAATTTTTGTGTTAAATTTTACGAAAAATTTTTTACTGTGCAGAACTTAATGTAGAAAGTATAAAAGCCACAATTTATAATTTAATATCCAAAATAAGTGATAAGTAGCTGTCACTATAGTAAATAACGACTCTTTCATCTTAAAAAATTACAGTTTCAAACAGTAAAAATTGCCATTTCAATATATAGTCCATTTTATGAACTCAGATGAAAGAGAAGGGGGTCTTATACTCTGAGAGAATTTAACATTTGAAACAGCAAAAATCCAAGCAAGTCAATAATTACAGTTTGATTTTTAGCGTTGCGTTTAAAATTTACCATTTTACTTTGTAAATATTGAAGTTACTTGTATTAGAAATTTACTAACTTTATTTTATACTTTTTACATATCATAAGATCATTTTTTAGGTACGAAATGATGAATATCAAAGTCTGAATTCTTAATTATTATACTTTAATATTTTAAACATTTACATAGCGAACGTTAATGTTTGAAATAGTATTTTCTTCCATGTAAAAAGTAAATTGTAACGTTTAAATGGTAAATATTATAAAGTGAATAGTAAAATCACGATTTTACTGTTTGAAATGGTAATTTTTAGCAGTTTATCATTACTTATTATAAGTCGACTGTTACTTATTACAGTTTAATTTTTTCCGTGCATACCAACTCTTCGTCCCAACAAAGGATGGCCGTAACCTGGGCCCATAACCTGCTGAAATTAGACAAATAACTTTGGACAATAACTGTTTGTGGTTTTAAGTTGGCCACCAGTTTATTACTGTTTTGCAGTGTCAAATTTCACTGGTAGTTCTTGTAGCTGTGCTACATACGATCCACTCGAGCTGTTACTGAAGGTACTTGCTGTTTGTAAGACTCTCATCGTCGCGTACTTAACTTGGTGCGTCCTCGGTATTATGATGCTAAATGTGAGGAGCAAACGAGCTGAGAGATGACAAGTAACCTCAAGACCGGGACTAGAAGACTGAGACTGAGACTGAGACTTGGAATGAGAATAAGAATCTTGAGACATAGAGGAGGACGATCAACTCCTCCGCTGTCTCGTCTTGTCTTTTCTCAGCGTCGTCGTTATCGTCGTCATCTCCTTCGACTGTTGCTGGTGTAAAATCGTGGGTGTGTTAGTTAGTTTACGCTTAAGTGAAACCAAATGACGCTGACATGCAGTAAAATACTCCGGTTACTCCTCGTTAACTATTCTCTCCTACTAAAACGTTATTTATTAATCAAACGCCATTTATTAAAAATTGTCACGTTACAATGTTGAGGATCGAAGGCTTAATATATTTATATACAACGACGATAATAATACCACGACCTTCATACATTTTATTTGCGACTGGATCGTAAATTTTAACCCGGGAATAATTCAAATTTTATTAACGATACAATTAAAATTTTGTAGTAAATATACAAACACTTACTGCTCTATTATGAGAAAACTCCCGGGCAGGGTACATTTATAAATTTAGTTGTTTTATTATTATTGTAAACACAAAGTGGTTGTTTTTGCCAGGTAGAAAAGAAAGGCCTGGGTTTCGCAGTAGCTATCGCGTTCCCTGATTCGAGATATGGAATTTAATTTTATTATGACGTGAGCCGTCCAACGTTATCCTTAAATCGTTGTACTCCCCGCGGCGTTTGGTCCGCGAAATGAAACTCGGCGTCCAGTCATTTGGCCCGTGGGCAGACTCGACACTGCTCCGACGAATGGACGCCGTATAGTACCAGTTAAGTCTACATATAAAAGTTACATTAGTATGAAGTATGTAGCATCGAGTAAGAGCTGATCTTGCTCCTGTTACCGCTTCTCCAGCTAACGTGTGCTACTTGTGTGTGTGTGCCAGACCCTTTTTTTATTTATTTTTTGCCATTCGTGTTTAAAATTCCCGCCAAATTCATGTAATTTTCAGTGGATTCATTTTTGGGGTCTACTTTATTGACAATAAAATAATTGAGGTGTCAATAATACTCACTGTTACTGCCAAAGCTAGAATTGAGAAAATTTAGTTGTAAACCTGGAGCAATAAATTTAATGGCTTGGATTTGAATGTTACTGTCAGCAACAAAATAATAATACCGAGCCTTGGCTTTTTATTGTTGTAATTTTATTTTCAATTCTGACTGGACGGCCACAACCACTGATTTATGTTTATTCATTCAGATTACATTTATATTATATTTTGTATTATTTTATGGTATGATAAATAATAAATAATAAAATTCCCTGTTAAGTTAAACTAAAATAAAATAGTTAAAAAAGTTTTAGTTTGTTGTAAAAAACGGTACTAGTATTTTATTACAAGTTTGACCTGACGGTACAAATTTATTCGTCTAATTGACACAAATCGACGTCACCAAATATATTTACAAACAAATAAAATATCCGTTACTTGATTAATCGTTAACCAAACCGGCATTATGTCAACATCTACCTACAAACCGAATAACAATTGTATGTAGTGATTGAACCACTGACAATACACTTGACATAATATAATTAAACATACACTCTATTAAATTACAAACATCAATCTTATTAACATAAATAAACATACATCAGCATAATTTAACAACTGATCCTCGATCGAGTAATGAATATTCCCAGTGAACACATTTTCACCCATTAAACCATTATTCCTCAGTCCACAATCCATTAATATGACCAAAAATCAAATTCTCCATTAGCTCTATATAAATTCTAAAAGAC
Organism: Cotesia glomerata; assembly: GCF_020080835.1. NCBI lineage: Eukaryota > Metazoa > Arthropoda > Insecta > Hymenoptera > Braconidae > Cotesia > Cotesia glomerata. The sequence goes on from NC_058164.1 coordinate 6,935,400, forward strand.
AATTAACCCAAAAATACTGTTCGAGAAATCAATTATTATTCCGAGAACATGAGTTAGCAAAGAATAATTTAAAACCTTGGTCATTAAATTGACAACATACTCGAAAATGCACCCCAAGCCCATTCCGCGGCAAAGCTCGCCCATTAACGACAGATGTTACTCGTTCCGTCCTGGCTACTTGAAATAACTTTCTTACAGTTAGGTAAAGTACACTCGAGTAAATTTACGTACTCGAAATAAAATAATTTTAAAGGTATTTATACATTTATCCATCCACCCAAAGTGTATTAAATTTTGTATCCGGCATTTTCTCCTTCGCCCATGCTCCTGCTCGTCTATTTGAATTCTCAAAGTCGACACTGCAGAGTTTAAGTATCTCTAAACGCAATCCGGCATTTTGCCAATGCCTGTCATATAACGTACCTATAAATACCTAACTTAACGTAAACTTAAATGTTAAGATTTTTACGACCCGCTAAGGAAATAATGTTCTGCGCTTAGCTGGATGCACCTACTCAGAACTCACCACTCTACTACTCCTCTGTGCAGTTCTCCTAACGTATTATATTAACCACTTTCGCTAAATAAAACTACCAGCCAATGTGTGTTCCCATCGCGTTAGTAAATGGCTTTCAAAATAACCCTACTATCTTTATCTCTTTCTCGCTCTTTAAACCCAGCTATAGCAATACAAGTTATACGACGCCACTCAATAGAATACATGACATCTACTGATCATGTAGTCGTGTCGGTGTAGAATCCGGTCGGGTCACGATCCCAATGGTATTAATACTACCGCAATAATTCCGATGTAGCGTAACTCAATTTAGAACATGGAGCGCGACTAATCATTCAATAACGACAACAACTATACTACAATACACTGTACTAGGCATATGATATACGATACACAACACAGCCTTCGATGATGATGGTGATGATGATGATGATGATGATGATGATGATCACCATCATCATTCTGAACATCATGGCAGTTGCGCGGTCCAACAGCAAACATTTATACGCCGTCCAAGAAACAAAGATCCAAGTAGTTATAAATCCTGGTGCACACATTATACAATGAACAGAATCTAGTGAGTGCCTATTGCCTATAAATATATATCATAGCTCATAGTTCGTAGTGCTGCTGTGCATCAGCCATAATTTACCCGTTGCGCATCGATAAGTTAAGCATACAACTAACCAACAATGTTATTATTATTACATACAAACTCTGATAGACCTGTAACGTAACGCATCGTTTAACCCTTTACACTTATCCCACACTATTCCACCGTAAAGTTTACAACCCAAAGCGAAACGTATTGTAAATAATACGCCAGCTAATCATCGAATATGAAACATATTTTACCCGACAACAATAAACGTCAGCGACTTGTACTGCGGAATTAAACGAGAACCGGCAACTGGCAATCCAAGGTATTTGTTTATGTTGCTCAAAGTTTATTATTTCGCTGAAATTAAAAGTACTTATGGCGAAAAATTATTCTCCTTTTGGGTGAATACTGCGGGGCATCAATCCAGCCGTCGGAAAACGTCAAATTAACTTCACTGAGCTTGGTTTATTGAATTGCTGTTTTATCTGAAATTCAAACTTCATTCAAACTGTAATTGGGTTCTTTGAAATGAAGTTGAGGAAGTTTATTAAAGCTTGGGGAATATTGAAGTATCTTTTTTACGAAATTAGAAATAAGGTAAAGTACCCAGTACTTGAACACTTGTAAAAATGGGACCAGTAGTTGAACAGACTTTTCGAATTGTTATAATACAAAATCCGTAAATTTATTATGAGTAATATGCGCATATTATAATTATTAAATGATACAGTAATTGATTTCTGTAAGTTTTTTCAATTATAAATCAAAACAATTATATTTTTATTAACTTGAAAATTGACATGTCGAGAATCGTCGATAGATGCTATTTTTTTCATGAAAAAGGTACTAAATCGTAAACCGAACAATTAGTCAAAAAAACGGTATATCATCATTTTAAGTAAAAAAAAATTGTACCATCTAATGAAACAGTCTTTTCTGAATAACATATATTTTTTGCAAAGACATAAACTATAATTTTTATATTAAATTTTAGCGTTCAACTATACCTCCAAATTTTTAAAGTGGTACCCAGAACTTGAACAGGCTGAGGCCGTATAAATTTAACAGTACTATAACCTCTAATAGGTTTATAGACTAGTGATCAGAATTGTGATTTGTATTAATTACTGCAATTTAAATAAGTTTTATGACTAAAAATTAGTGTAATTAAAAATTATTGAACATTTTGAATGGAGTTTTTTTGATTTATGATTGAAAATTTGCTTTGTCATTCATAAAAAATGTAATTAAAAAATTAAATAAAAATATTTATCATTTTTAAATGAACATATTAAATATTCACAGTATTATATTTAATATTATTCAATAATATTTTATATTTCTTTTGATATTTCAATAAAACGTTGAAAATTTTTGGTGCGCCTATTGCCATACATTTTATTAGTTCAACTACTGCTCCCGGAGTGTTCAACTACTGCGGCTTGTCAGAATTGATTGTTCAACTACTACTCCTTTCATAGTCTTTTTTAAAAACGTTGTCAAAATATAAATAACCAATTATCTTTGTTATTTTGCGCTTCAATCAATTTAAAATTGTTTACATTTTCATGAAAATCACTAATTTGAACTAATAATTACATCTTTATATATTAAAAGTAGAGTCAAATATGTTTTACTTTGAAATCTGTTCAACTACTGGGTACTTTACCTTATAGCGAGGTAAAAAAAATCAATAGATTGAAGAGAAATTATCTTGTACTAAGAAATTTTTATTTTTTTTTATACTGTTGCTCTTTTAAAGCCTAAATTTTTTGCCAGCTAGCAATGACACTTATACAATTATGATCATAAGGAAGCGCATAATTAAGTAGCCAAGAACAAATAGAGCTAAAAAAGTTGCGTCGGAGCAATCATTCACTTATGCGAGTAACCCCATACCGATCTTGGGATTAATTCACTTGACAAAAGCTACTACACTAGACACACTAGCAACTCTAGTGATAATCGTCGTAATAACACTCGTAGAACACGTGGAAGCCGTATAGTAGTCAGGAGACTTGGTATAGTGTGCAGGGCTGTCATGATTGTGTGTACGTAGACACTAAGAGTACGAATAATCCCGTCTTCGTTAATAATGTATTCATTCTGGGTCCTGGGTTTTGCCTTTGCTAGCGAATAAGACTAGCTGCCCCATTATCGTTACCTTCACCCCTCGCTTCTCTGTCCCATTATTTCTACGTCTGTCTCGCTTATTTCAACTGACTAAATTTACTTGTGTATGTTGTGTATGCAAGGCCTCTATATAATATAATATAATAAAATTCTCCACACATTCATACTTGGCATTATATTATATTATGTTATATTAGTGTAGCCACCGCTGACTAAATGAACATACGCCCACTCACTGCCATCAATATCTCGTTATAAAAGTCCCTCTACTCGGCAAATCCAGCCCGAAAATAATTATTATTTTTATACTGCTGATGAAAACCAAATAGACATAATAAATTTAAGCTTATTAATGATTTCATTCCTCTGATGTTATTGTCGACCAAATAAAACAATATTCGTTTTATTATTCTATCGTTTGTTATTTTTAGGTGATTGATTTTGACGTTTATTATCAATCAGCTTTGTATTTAATTTTTATCATTTTTCATTACTGTTATTATTGACAACAATAATAATAACAAAATTAGGAATGTAAATAGTGTATTTTAGAAACAAGGTAAATCCTCGATAAGTACCGGGAACTTTACTTATCACACGTATACTAATAATGCGCTTAGTTTAACTCTGATTATGTAAAATGAATATGTATTACCGTATGTACAGCCTGGATATACATATACACGTCTATATATGTATATATGAGTTCATATATCACTCTATATGAGCATACAAGCTATTAAAATCAACGTCTATGTATAATTTATTACCGTAGTATAAATAGTCTTTATCAATAATCACTAAAAAGTTAAATCATGCCGCTGTAAATTAGAATTGTTAATAATAAACCGCGTTTATTTAAAAATTTTCCATATAATATATCATATTAAATAATTTAAAATTTTTAAGATTCATATATAATTAAAAAAAAAAAATTAGAGGAATTTTTATTCTATTTACTGATTAAAAAAAAATTTCAACTCCAAAAAATTGTTAATTTATTCTATTGAAAATGTTTGCTGACGTTGAATTTTTAGCGGAGTAATCAAGTATAGTAGACATTATGCTACAAAGTAATGTCGGGTCAAAGTCATTTGCATTAAAAATTTATTGAGGAAATTTTAAATTCATTCCATTTTTGCGCATAACGGTTTGTTTGTCTGTTTAAATTACATGGCAGCTAGATTTCCCACAACACTCAATAAAACGAACCAAGTATTTTAATTTATAATATAGAACAATTATTTCGAGGAATAAAATATAAAGAGTAGTACATATTAATTCTTTTCGGGTTTATATCTCACTGATTTTGTGCCCCGAGACACTAAAGGTCATTGTGGCTCATAATATTAGCGACTTCCTTTTGATTACGCATAACTACGCAAAACAAAACTGCTACCCACACTGATGTGTAACGATTAATTCAAGCGAAACAAAATTTACACTGATAGAAGGATTTATTTGTATCAAAAAATATTTGTTAATAGTTAACAAATCATTTATTAGAGACCACTTATTAGTATTAAACAAATATTTCTTAGTATTTAAAATTATTTGTTTATATTTAATAAATCTGATATTTATTTATGAAATATTAATAAATCTTTTTAAATACTAAGAAATATTTGTTAAGGACTGAAAAGTGGTCTCTAATAAATGATTTGTTAAATATTAACAAATATGTATTTTTAACTATAAACAAATCATTCTAACAGTGTATTAGTCAAATAAAAATGAAGTTTTAATTATTTTTTTAATTTTTATAATTAACACTTGCAAATTACCGTGTTTAAACATAAACGGGTAGTCAGCAAGAATTGATAAAAGGGTTGGTTAAATTTATCTGAAATTGTTAAACAATGTACATGGCACTTTGACAGAGTTTCTCGCGTACTGAAAGTGTGATTTTACGTGGCGTAACAAGGTCACACGCGGTGTCACCTTTACCTTGCGCCTTTGCACATACAAGTAGCATTCCCATAATGCTGCAACAACGTGTCGTGTGCAGCTCCCGCAGAGAATAGTTTACAGCGAGGCTCCGTACAGGTACCTCGACTATAACTTTCCTGTTATTATTGTGCCACATACATACACACTTTAATACATTTAAAACCCTTATACTTATATTTCTTATTGTTATAAATATAACGAGTTCTATAACCACCGCCAATCTTGCTCGTCGTCACCGTCAAGCTTCGCTGATATTTTTTTACCCACGCTCAACACTTTATTTAATTCATTAACTAACAAACTTTTCCCTCGCGGCTGACTCGTTTCGTTTTCAAGCTACTTTTGACAGAATTCTGAAAATATATATAAATACCTCGGTCGCGAATCGTGGAAATTAATTCGGAAAATCATTAATCGGCCGACGCTTGAATGATTTATACGAAGAACAATGCCGATAAATTCAACAGTTACAGATTAAAGTGTAATCTCCACAGTCCACGGTACATTAATTCCGGTAAAAGTATACAAAATGCTGAATACGTGTACATAATAAAATACATAATATAATATGATGGATGATTAATCAACCCAACAGTATCTATATATTTACACAAAAGTTACAGCCGTTTGTTTATTCAATATTGATGTGATAAGTGAAGTACACACACGAGGATTATAAATGAATAATATATTTTTGATCCATCGGTCATTAAGTATTTATTTTAATAAATGAAAATTACATCAAAGCCGGAACTAATTTCGTAATTTAAAGATTGTGTTTTATTATTCTCTCTTCTGTTAAATCTCAAAAAGGATTTATTACTTTCCAGACTGGTCAAATTAATAAAATAATGTTCAATATTAAAAATTCAAGAAGATTTTCTTTATCAAAAAATTATAGAAATAAAAAAAAAATTAACTCAAATTAAATAAATAATTTTGAAAAATTTCATCTTGATTTGAGTAAAAAAATTCTTAAACTAAGAAATTTTTCTTGGTTTAAGTTAATTTTACTTGATTCAAAAATTTTTAGTCTTGATTAAAATAATGAAACTTTTCAAAATTATTTTCTTGGTTTAAAAATTTTTTTCTTGATTCAAGTTAATTTGTTTTTCAGTGCATGTTTGTTTTTAAATAAAAAGCTTTTTTATAAGCTTATGTTTTATATAAATAATTTTATTGTGAATAAGGAGTTATATTTTGTCCAAATACTCAATTTGACTTATTAATTACACTAATAAAAAAATCATTTTAAATAATAGAACCTAAAAAAAAAATTTTTAATAATTTTCTATATCAATTTTATAGAATTAGTATAGAAAAAGCTTGTATCAATATTTAGTAAAATTAATTTGCGTATTTTTATTACCAAAATGTCGTATTCAAAAATGGTTGACAAATGGACGGGAATATAAATTCATTTTGTCGCATCAATAAACAATAGTAGATTTATAATTTTATTCAGATAGTCTAGTTATCATACATATATTTGGCGAAAGTTCCAAATGGCCGAGGGCAAAGTAGAAGAGTTTGCCGAGTCAGTCTCGGGGCGGCGGGGGCTGGAGCGGAGAAAGATATTCTTTACTCAACGCTTTCCCTTGCCACTGTACTTTATTCAAATCCCATCTCCCAGGGGCCATTTTCGATCACAACATGGTATTGACAAAACCGCTTTTCTCATACAAAATGCATGAATATTTTTTGTCCAGGATGTAAACCACCGAAGTGTAATCCTCGCGTACACGACTACCCAAGAAAACATCGTCTTTGCTGACGTTGAATCCCAGTATTTAAAGGAATACACACTTGTTCACTCTTACCCTATATATAATATATAAAATACATAATATATACGCAAATTTACATACATATCTATATAACGTCACCCAATAACTTTGTCGACTTCGATTTTCCGCATTTATGCTCTCACAACTCGTCGCAACGAGGCGCGAAATCAAAAATTTATATTCCCCAATCTCCATTAAATTTAACCGAGATTTTCAATTTCCAATTAAAATATCCGGTGGCTAAATAAACACACTTTTATCAGGGAACAAGCAGCTACCAAAGAATCTATAATCTATAATATATATATATATATGTTGAACAATAAATTAATTTTATTAGTTGATTTCTTTTTTATTTTTTTGAGGAAAGAAATCGTGACGTCTTTCTCACGGGATAAATCGTGGGCCACCTAATCTTAGACGAATAATGGTGGTCGTAATTAAAAGTTGAATGGGATTGAGGGTGAATGTTGAGAAAGTTTCTGAGCAAGAAAGATAGAGCAAGAAGAAGAACCTTTTACTACAAAAGTCTTCTCTACGATGAGACAATGCAGACTTGCTCCACGGTATACCGCTCTTATACTTCTTCTTATTTTGTGTCTAAAGATTTAATGTAAGTTTTTAAGTACAAAAATCTATCAACAATCTTCATACAGAATTTATGATATTAATTTTTAATTTTTTATTGATCTTTAAAAGAATATTCAAGGATAAAAAAATTATGTCCACTGAATAAATCAATTTTTAAGTAGAAAAAAAAATTTTTATGACACGAAAATTAAAAGTCAATTTTTTAGTCTAAAAAAAATTAAATTATTTAAAAAAAAAATTTTTTTTTCATAACTTATTTTTTATAAAAATTAAGTATGAAAATTTTTATAATTTTTGAGCAAAGAAATTTTTTTGAGACAATTAAAAATTATTTTTGAGCAAAAATTCGATGTAATCAAAAATTTTTTCCGTATATGATAAACAAAATTTTTTTTTTTCATAACTTATTTTTTATAAAAATTAAGTATGAAAATTTTTATAATTTTTGAGCAAAAAAATTTTTTTGAGACATAAAAATTATTTTTGAGCAAAAATTCGATGTAATCAAAAATTTTTTCCGTATATGATAAACAAAATTTTTTTTTTCATAACTTATTTTTTATAAAAATTAAGTATGAAAATTTTTATAATTTTTGAGCAAAAAAATTTTTTTAAGACATAAAAATTATTTTTGAGCAAAAATTCGATGTGATCAAAAATTTTTTTCGTATGTGATAAATATGGTTGATAGAGTGAATTTTGAAAAATGAACAATCGAGATCGCAGTGAAAAGAAAAGTAACTGAAAGGAGTATGATATGAAAAAATAAAAAAATATTTGTTGAAGTAAGCAATTTGCAGAATGGAAAGACGAAAGTTGGAGTACACCTGGGTCTGGCTTTTTTATTCTTACCGGGAATTCTTAAAAGTGTGAGGATGAAAAAATGTTGTGTGAAGAGACAGCTCGGAGTCGAGGAAATGGACGCAGCTTGGCGGGTACACGAGGAATCTTTAGTTGTGAGGAAAATATATAACTGAAGAAAAAAAAATCTAAGTAAAATGAAGTGAAAAAAGGGCTAGAGTGAAAGAAGAAAGAAGAAAGAAACGAAGAGGATACCAAAGAAAGTAGATGGATGGAAGTGCCAGTAGAAAAGTCTTGATGGTAGGTCGTTTCAATTCAACGAGAAACGTACATGACTAGAGAGGAATGGAGCTTGAACAGCGCTGAGCCAGTCCGGGTCATACGAACTTGAGAAAACGACAACGAAATGCCTTTTTATTTTTTATTAACCCATTTTTGCTGGTGTTGTTGCTTTTATTTACGGGAAACGCGATATTTTTAACGACTCGACATCTAATGAAAAATGATACCGAGAGTCCATTATGTGCTTCTTCAAATTTTATTATTTCATCTGGAAAATTCTTCTTTTTGTTTTGTTAAATATTTACTCGGGTTTTAAAACTTAATTAATTAGACCCTTACTATTGAATTTTCTTTGGCTTTTGTTAAATGGAAAATAAATCTCATGGTTAATAAAGACTAATGATGAAAAAATGTGAAACAAAGTCTCACCAAATAATTGAATACCAAGATTTATTTCTCTAGCTTTTTTTAAAATTAATTTATTATCATTAGCCGTAAAAACAAAGCTTTACAAATTATTAAAAGAAAATAGTTTTTACGTCAATCAGTTAAAGTTAAATAGGGTAGAAGTACCGTTTATGGCCATTTATTGTTCACATAAACGATAGAAATGAATTTATATTAATAAACCATTACAAACTCAATTTGTTGTAATATAAATTTTTTAAAAGTCAACAAAAATATGATTATAATATTATAATTTTTTATAAATTCATTCAAATGTTAACTTTCCAAAAATGGTGCTAATAAAAAAATAAAAAAATTTTATGTATAATTAATTACGAGATAAATCGGCTGCCCAATTTTAAAACACAGTAATTGACAAATCAAGATTTAAAAATATTTTTCTTATTTAAAAAAAGTTTGCTTGCTAAATTGATAAAAAATTTGATTTATAAATAGAAAATACTTGAAAATAAATATTTTTAAGAAAAAATACTTGAAAGTTGTAAGAAATGCAGCAATACTAAAAAAAATCAGGTAGAAAAATTTTGCAGTTACTGTGTTTTAAAATTGGGCAGCCGAAATGCGACCTGAAAGCTCAAACAAATGAACGAGTCGTTTTATGTCGAGTTATCGGTTCGGAATGAAGATCAATGATGATTAAAATAGTATCGAAATTGAATTTTATTGGAGTATGAAATAATAGCCACTTGAGTATGCATAAAATATTTAGATGAACAAAATGAGAATGATAGAAAAAAAAAAAAAGGAAAAAATAGAATTGGAGAGTATAGAAGAGGATAATATAATATCGAACGCAATAAAATAGCGTGCGTGGAGGATACAGGAGAATAGGAGGCGAATGAACAAACGAATCCAGTCGGTTTTATTATCCAGGATGAGTAACGATCGAAAGCTGAGGCAATTCACAATACGTAAAAAATGAAATGAAATAAAATGAAATAAAATGAAAGCAATGGACATACTCGAATGATAAATTTTAAACAATCAATAAGCTGTCTTAGCTGAAAGGATTTTATCGAAAGTCCATATTCAGCGAATCTTAACAACTCAAGACTTTGATACATCTTTACTGGCAAGGTATTGGGTCTATATACTTTATACTTACTTGTGTAAGAGCTACTATATGTGTGTAAATATAAATATAAATATGGATGTTTGAACGTACAGTGGCTTGCGATGAATGGCTCATTTATCCGGCAACAATCGGCAATAGGTGAAAGCACTGCGTAGGATTTATAATTTTATTTTAAATTAAATACTTTATTTATTGTATTATTCAACCTCCAAAAATAATTCACACAGGCGTTTTAATTTTTAATTCTTTTGTACTTAAGATCTTTAGATAAATCGATGCCTGTCCGGAGTTGTCTGATGTGATGATTAGAATTGTTGTTCTTCATGTATTTAAATGATGAAGAATCATGTCGACTAACAATAATATAATATTACTTTTACTCAAGCTTGTGCTCCTCTTGTCACAATAATCATAATTATAATCGTAACCACCACCGCTATAATCATCATGTGCAAATTTAAGTGATGACTCATCAGAGATATGATTAAAACCATGTTTTGTAACATTACCATCTCTGTATATTCTATTTATTATCATTGTTATTATTATTTATTATACCGCCGGTCCATACAACTAAGTATAACTCTTCTCGGTTGGGTTAATAGTTACCGGTTACCAGTTTAGTACTTCAATTCACAAACTTTGATACTTACATAGCTTCGAATTAACACTGTCAAGCCCAACGCTATCGTTCTTGTTCCTTTATTAAATATATAAGAGTTTATTTCATAAAAAAAATCATTTATTAACAATTAATAATTAATAATTAATAATTATTAATAATTAACAGTTAATAATGCTTAGTAAATATTTTAAAAAATATTTTATCAGTAAAATTAATTAAAGAAAAATTATAATTAAAATATTTCAACAAATAATTAATTTTCTATGCAAAATACCAAAAATAATCCGACAAACTAACATGATCAATCGAATAAATGCGACGGGAGGAAGGCAATGCATATCAGATCCAGCTTGTAGATTAATCGCGATACAAATCGGGATAGAATAATAGAAAAAGTTGTAATATAGTACACACTTGATAGAGCGGAGTAAACGACCACCCAACCTTCGGTGGCTCCCGAAGCAAATATAAAGAACGAAACGACTTTCTTGAAGCGAGTCCTCCGATTAATCGTCGATCGAGTCACTTATTCTCAGGGTTGTTTTTCTCCCCAGATGTATATCTCGGCTATGACTCCGACAGATATTTCAAACTAAACGGACAAAAGTAAGTTATTGATAGTCGGAAAAACCTACCAGCTAAATGAATGACTTGGAAATGAACGCGGACCGACAGGCGATGGGTTGATTTGTTCCTCATGTCATCCCGTATATTCTCGTATTTCTGTTCTGCCAACTCATTCATTACTTTATTGCAATTCGCATCATTTTATTATGCTCTGTCATGTAAATCGCTTTTTCCATCTATTCATATTAATTAATATCTAATTTGAATAGCAATTATTCCACCTCAGCTTATGTTATTTTGGTTTTACTTTTTTTCTTTACTTAATTCTAAAGACATGTCGTTTAGCCAGAGACAAAATGACATTTGTCGTTACTTGTGTTGTTTTCCCACGGGGATAATCACGTAGAAATTGGAAAATCCCGGAGGAAAAATCTTTAGATTCTTCTTCTCGTCTTTCTTCTTTTTTTATCTTCTGTTCTCAATAAGCTGACTCCAAGTGGAAGGTATAAGGTATAAGGTGAATCCTTTAGCGTGGGATGCTGAGCGCGTACAAGGTGCCAAAGCCAAATTGCCTTCAAGGGGTGAAACTACACGATAACACGGACACACGGACACACCGCAGATGAGACTCACTCCAATTGTTGTCACGCTAAAGACCTTTCTTGTTTTACGATTCTTATATATCGTTATTACTTATATTTTACAACTTACAACTTACACCCATCCTTTCTTACCTTTCATTATTATATAAATTCAGTCAACGTTATTGCACGCCTCCAGCGGTCTTGCTTACGCGTCTGTCACTATTTATCGTGGATAAATTTTTCTGAAGCTTCTATACTTAATTAGTTAGCTAAATTTATCCACAAGAAATGGAACGAAGAATAATTATTATTTAATAATAAATTGTGATGTCACAATTTCAAATATCTAACTAAAATAGTATTTCCGTACGCTTATTTGATATGATAAAATGTAAATTAGTATAATTTACTTAAATTAACCGAGAAAATGAAGTTAAAATTCAATTACTTTTTAAACAACCCAAAGATTCCTCGCTTGTATGTTCATTAAAAATTAATGGCTTATATGACGGTTGGATTGATTTAAAAAATTCAGAGTTAATTGATTATTAATTAAGTGAAATTTCTGCAACCCAAGGAAATTTAATCTCCACATAAGACTTTACTATTTATAAATTGTATTCTAAATTAATCTGCAACTTTATTAATACGCCACACAGCATGCTCGAATTGTATTTTCCCAGGAACTGCAATATGCTCTAAACATCCCAATTATCACACTATAGTACATAATGAAAACTAGAATTTATAATTTATGTTAATGAAAATTAGACTGTGGATTTTTTGAAAATTTTTGGGCGTGTATGAGAAAAATAATTAAAATTCCATCTCAATTTTTTCTTCACCGATTTAATTTTTACCGATAGTCAATTTATAATGATAAGTATTTAGGCTGCATTCGAAAATACTCTATCTCTAGACATATAATTAAGAAATGACCTTGTATCTCGTAAACTATTGACATTTTTTAAGATATAAGCTCATCCCGATGTTACACTCATCAAGACCTTTCATTTGAGTACCCACATCAATTTTTCATATATTTCATATATTTATATATATGTATATATGAAAAATATATCAAAAATTCATGTGGGTACTCAAATGAAAGCTCTTGATGAGTGTAACATCGGGATGAGCTTATATCTTTAAAATATATATTATATATATGTATATATGAAAAATATATCAAAAATCCATGTGGGTACTCAAATGAAAGATTTTGATGAGTGTAACATCGGGATAAGCTTATATCTTTAAAAACGTCAATATTTAAGAAAGTACAGTGCAGTTTAATAGAAGTCATTATTAAATAAAGCAAAATTTTATTTATTTATAGTTCACAAATCATGAACATAGTGACTGCAATAAGGTTGCTAGTTTAATTATTAATTTTAAAAATACGAATCGTTTTATATTCTAAAATTTTGACTATAAATTTTATGAACTAAAATAAAAATTTAAAAATAACAAATTGCTCCAAAAAAAATCTTATATCTTTGGGCATTGGCATAAATCAAAAAAGTAAAGTTAGTCAATCGATGGCATATTTATTTCCTCAATAAAATTGGTAATTAAGAACGAACAAAAAAAGGTAACACTATTGCAACCAGATTACACAAGGGATAATAAAGAATACCGAGAACAAACAATATACAATATACAATATATCGATTGGTATAGCATACTATAACCGTACGTTCGAGTTCGAGCCTGGGTATAAAGATATTGTTTTTAAAAGCTGTGGTTTTGCAGGGCTCTCTCTTGGGAAATTGAACCCGCGAGTTCCGTGCCCAGTAAACTCACCGCTCATTTATTACCGGCGTTTTGGCTCTGGGTGGCCAAATTTGCCGGGCCACCCTGACCACAGCAGCTTGTTCTCTGATATTCGACCGAGTCATTGCCACTTTTACGGCAAATAGAAAAATCAATATCTTATTTTTTTCTAAACCAACTTAATTTCAACCTTATTCTTTATATAGTTCTCTACGTCAGCTCCAATTTCGTAAACAGTCTCCTCGACACTTTTAAAAAACGACATTTCAAGCGTTTATTAATTCTCAGGGCATTTTTGCTTATCAATCTTTACTTACATTATACTTAGTTAGGCACTAGCGTAGGCTAAGCTGCTCAAAAAAAAAAAAAAAATAAAATAAAAAAGCGATTCTCATATGCATGAGTAAATATTAAAGAATGTATAGAATTGGATCAAATATGGCAAACGTTTCACTTTTTACACTTTTAGCATGCATACAAATCCTCGTACTTGCATAAGCAATTTCACAGCACTCATGCTGAGATTATATGTCTGTATACCTCGTATAATACCCTCTATATTATTTGCCAACGCTGTTGAGTCCGGTGCCATGCCACGAGCATTACATACATGAAAAACTAGACAACTCGTTGATGGCATCTACTTCTACGTCCTCCGTCGACATCGGCGATCCCGATCATCCACATCGAGCCAAGTGTGTCTTATTACCAACATCTGCTGGTTAGCTTGCTAATATTTCATCCTTACACACTTTATATTTCTTCCTAACTTATACTTATCTGCTTATTTTGAAATAAAATCTAATAAAAAATACTAGCAACCTTGCAGTCACTATATTTATAAATAAATAAAATTTTGCTTTATTAAATAATGACTTTTGTTAAATTGCACTGTACTTTTTTAACTATTGATGTTTTTGAAAATATAAGCTCATCCTAATGTTACACTCATCAAGAGCTTTCATTTGAGTACCCACATGCATTTTTTATATATTTTTCATATATACATATATATAAATAAATATATAAAATATATGAAAAATTGATGTGGGTATTCAAATGAAAGGTCTTAATGAATGTAATATCGGGATGAGCTTATATCTTTAAAAATGTCAATAGTTCACGAGATATTTGTTAAATTGCACTGTAATTTCTTAACTCTTGACTTTTTTAAAGATATAAGCTCATCCCGATGTTACACTCATCAAAAGCTTTCATTTGAGTACCCACATGCATTTTGATATATTTTTGATATATACAAATATATAATATATGTCGGATTAGCGTTGGGTTGAGAAGGGCGCATACTATTATTATTATCTTGAGACATTTTATTATTTAATCACAATATCTAGATGACACAAATATCGTACAACTTTATTAATACACAATTATAGTTTCTTGTAACAATGTTTTACTTAAGCGTAGCACACACACACACATACACACACAATGTTATCTAGTCACTACACTAAAAGTATAATTTAATATTATTATTTAATTATTAACAATTATAATTTATTTAATACACTGAACTAGCAATATGAACAATATTAACAAATAAGATATCGTTAATGTTAAACGTTAGAAATAATAAAATGACGACAGACTTGGATAAGAGAACGAATCCACGGTCAGAAGGACAGCAATCAGTTATCGCTCACTGTTCAGAGAGAACTGACTCTTCTCAAAACTTATTTTTCAATCCGTAGCTCCTTCAGGTAATTATTCTGAAAAAATGTACAAGCTACGTTTTGCAATTGTACATTCCGAAGATGTACACTTGGGTATTGCTGTCCCTTGACCGTGGCTACGTTAGACCCGCAGATGTGATCTTTCGAACCCGAGCCTACCGTCATAAAAGACTTAAGGAAAGTTTAACTAAAATTTCCTTAGCGGGTTAAGTCGTAAAAATTAAAATTCTAAGTTTTATTTTCTAGCTATAAACTAAAAGTGCTTAGGATTTTCCCATCCCTTGGGAAGAACCCAGCTATTCTCATCTCCGACATATATATAAATATATGAAAAATTGATGTGGGTATTCAAATGAAAGGTCTTAATGAATGTAATATCGGGATGAGCTTATATCTTTAAAAACGTCAATAGTTCACAAGATACAAGGTCATTTCTTAATTATTGACATTTTTAAAGATATAAGCTCATCCCGATGTTACACACATCGAGACCTTTCATTTGAGTACCCACATGGTATTTTTTATATATTTTATATATATGGTATTTGTGAAATATATAAATATATAAAATATATGAAAAATTGATATGGATACTTAAATGAAAGGTCTTGATGAGCATAACATCGGGATGAGCTTATATCTTTAAAAATGTCAATAGTTCACAAGATACAACATTACATTTACAAGATCATTTCTTAATTATGTATCTAGAGGTAGAGTATAAGATTTTATCATATAAATACACTGGCCTCAAAATTTTGCTTATTCTTTTAAAAATATAGATTAACACTGCTCGTAAAAAAATTTTCTGGTAAATATTATTGTTGATAAATAAAATAAAAAAAATATCTTAATGTTTTTTTAATAAAAAAAAAAAAATCGATTGTCTAAAATCGCGACAAAAATTCAAATATAATAGCATTAGTCCATTATGATAAATGTGATTTATGATAAATCAGCGGTAAAGTATTAAACTGTGTATCGTTACCAATAAAATCCTCAGATAGTTGATAAATATTCATACCAAATATCTTAAAGAGTATTTTTTAGTTTTATTACGGCTTCTAAAACGTTACTGACATTTATTAAATATTACAATCTAAATTATCTACACTTAAAACAAATAATTATTCATTATTCATAGATTATTTTATAGTTCATGAGAGAGACGCGAGACGACTCGAGTCCGGGGCTCGGCTCGACAAATATTCTCTTTAATTAATTACACTAAAAATTCTTAAGATAAAAATTCATCCTCTAAACTCCGGTTCCTATTTAACAAACGTTAATTATAGATAAAACAAATACGGATAAGGATAATCGTTAAATTATTTCAATATTTAATTTATAAGGCTTTAAAAGTCTTAGTAATAATTTACGCAAAGCCGATAATACTGGTACTTCTCGTCGTAATGAATTTTTTAGTTTTTGGCTTTTAGAATTACTTATACCTTTTTTTAAAATTCAAATTCAAATGAAAGCTGGATTTTTTTATATAAGAATATATGTATACATATATTCTTATATATTATTCCTCTTATAAGAGGAAGGCTCGGTCCTTGGTTAAGTTGGTTCCTCTACTCTTCTCAAGTAGGATCGGACCCGGCCGGTAATGCCTCAAGGCGATGGTGATGAGAGACCATTTTATACGTGCTAAATATCCGAGGAATGCGGTACAGACGAAAGGATTAACTCTTTAAAAAATGATGCTCATATCTAGCAATAGCATGTCGGATGGTCAAGCACCGTGTGTCAATTAAGCCGGGTCTTACCGTGCAATCGATTAATTTTGTCTTGTATTTTCGCCCACCGAGTGCGTGAATAATTTACTCCTGATCATATTCTATTCATTATTTTTTATTTTTAATATTATGTTATCCATATTCCTTTCAAATTTATAAATTTAATTATACATTAAAGCCACGGATAAGATAAATTAATAATCATTTTTTATTTTTTTATAATTAAATTCAATTTTACAATACAATCGCCCACAATGAAAAATCACGCGTGTCAAATATTTATTTATAAACGGGGAAACTATCGACTGTCGCGGTTGAATCAGCTCTATAATCACATCAACTCTTTTTCCACAGTTTTTAATAATATTATTATTGTTATTATTATCAATGTTAAATGTTAAATAAAATCCATTGAAAGACTTTGTCCAGCAGAAGAAGTAGCGTGACTCTTTCCACGCGGTAATGTGACGGTATTTTTATTTTAAAGGGACTTTGTATTCGCTGGATTTAACTCAACTCTTATTATATTTTATTATATTATATCAAGCATCGCTATTATCACAATATGCATGTCTAATTGTTTACTCATACCACGGACAACGTATAACATAAAGCAAGCTGTGCTCCCGGGTAAATTTTTTATAACCATAACCCATAAAAGCTACTCCACTTACCACTTACACTTACCAACTGTTATAGTTACTTTTTTACATTCAACATTAATACTTTTTACCTTTAACGGAATTTTTATTACAGTGGCTTTAATATTCTCTGACATGCTGTAAGTTACGTGTTCTTTGAATAGACCTGATTAATTGGCTAATTATAATATTTTGACTACTTATTAATTACGGTTATTTGTCATTTTAGTTTTATATTAAGTGCTTTTGCATTTCATTACCTCTGTTTCAGAGCTTGTAATCAATTATTTTTTTGTTTTAATTCTCAATTATAATATAATGAAGAATTCGTGGAAAAAACTGGATCAAATTAACATTTTTAGAGTTGATATTTTTAATAAATTCTATAACTTAATAAATAATTGATCCTTTCCTCCAAAGCTTTAACGAATAATAAAAAAAAAAAATTTCTTGATCAAAATTTGAACCTTTAAAACTTAAACCCTCAATAACTAAAATAAACTAAAAGTTACAATAATTGCAAGCAATAAATAAATTGATCAATTTATAAACCATGAAAATAAATGTAAGATATGATTGCAATTTAATCCAGATCCAATATTTTGATTATTTATTAATTACAGTTATTTGTGATTTTAGTTTTATATTAAGTGCTTTTGTATTTTATTACCACTGTTTCAGAGCTTGTAATCAATTATTTTTTTGTTTCAATACTCACTTATAATATTATTAAGAATTTGTGGAAAAAACTGGATCAGATTAACATTTTTAGTGTTTAAATTTTTAATAAATTCATAAATTATTCTTTATTGTCTCCAAAGCTTAAACGAATAATTAAAACAAAAATTCCTTGATCAAAATTTGATTTTTTAAAACTTAAACCCTCAATAACTAAAATAAACTAAAAGCTGCAATAATTGCAAGCAATAAATAAATTGATCAATTTATAAACCACGAAAATAAATGTAAGATCTGATTGCAATTTAATCCAGAATAATTCTAATTTCAAAAATCCTCAGATCAGCGACCCAATTGCTTGAGCAATTAAAAAAACATAAATATTTAAGATAAATAAAACCAAATTGCCTAAAAAATGCAAATTAATCCGAGAAATAGCGTCCAATTGCATTGTAATCACCAAACTGCCGTCTGAAAAATGGATAAAATACCTCGGCGCAGTACAATAGCTGAGAAAATTAGTACGCGATTCTCTTTGTAGGAGTATATCGCTAATAAAAAGTAACTGAGTGCAGGTTTCTCGTAGAGCAAGGTGACGGTGAACAAGAACGAACCTTTATCCTGCATTCTACATTCTACAATATATTGTTGTATCATAAAAAATAGAATAAAGCGTTTGGATGCGCTGGGGCTGAGAATAGAGCTTGGGGAAAAAGGCAAAACTTAATTGTTCAAATACACGCATTTCACCGCATAGTCCGCAATACGCGAGACGGTTCAACATCCACCCTCTTCGCTCTATCGCATTATACGTCCTCATCCACCCACATATGTGCAAGCCAAGTCCGTACGGATACCACCGGGCAACAATGCACGTACTAAACACGTGTATATCCCGGTACATTTACGGCGCCAAGCGTGCCGATCCTAGACATATGTACGTGCACACATAAACATTTATACAGATACACATGCATCGGGTCCACACATTCGTTATTCCATACACGGAATTTCGATCGAATGAGCCACCCGAAGCAGGATTATTTTAATGAAACCATTTGGTGGTACTCTTGCACCCTCGTCTGGCTCTGCCCGCTCCGAAGTCCCTCATCCTCCGCAAATATAACTCCAGATATACATGTACACATACGACTGTCCTTCTTCTACGTGTTGAGCATCAGTATGAGGATATCTGCCGTACCTAGTCTACCAGCGACGCCTCTGGTCTAGTTGACGACGCCCTCGTTCCGGTACAACGACGTAAGCCCAAAGAATTTCGAACCGATGGAACGGATAATTGCGTTCTCGACGATGAGTGTAATAGGATTTGTGGTAATCGGCATTGTTTCCTCCTAACCAGACTATTTTTTTCAATTTCGTGTATGCCCACGCATCCTTGCATATCTCGGCTGTGGGATACACTTGCCATTATTTTTATAATCTACGTTTTGGTCAGGAGCGCCGAGTAATTTAGACTTTTTTACTCAAAATACTTGTGAAATATTCTAATCTGATCCTTAAAAAATTTTTCTACTACTTAATACAGCCAGATTAATCAATTATACCTCCATATCTGTCTTAATAAAACTTCATAAGTTCATATATAATTTTTGGATCAAAGATAGTGTTAGGAAAATCCGACAGGTGGCGCATGGTCGCTGGATTTTCTCACTACTAGAGAATTAACTTTGGGATGTTAATATAACGCAAAAAAAAATTTTTTTGACTCTTAATATAACCAGATTAATTAGTTATACCTCCATATCTGCCTTAATAAATTCATATATAATTTTTGGATGAAAAATAGTGTTAGGAAAATCCGACAGGTGGTGCATTGTCGCTAAACTTTCTCACTACTAGAGAATTAAGTTCGGGATGTTGATATAAAGTAAAAAAATTTTCGGCTGCTTAATATAGCCAGATTAAACAATTTTATACTTCCATATCTGGCTTAAAATTTTTTAATAAGTTTATATATAATTTTTGGATCAAGAATAGTGTTAAGAAAATCCGACAAGTGGCGCATGGTTGCTAAATTTTCTTACTACCAGAGAGTTAAGTTTGGGAAGTTAATATAACGCAAAAAAAAATTTTTTTAACGCTTTTTAAGAGCTCATCTGTAATTGTTCTTTAATTTAGTCAATTTTTGTCCGCTAGGCAAAGTAAATTGATGATTAATGTATGAAGTGATTAGCAAAATTACTATTTTTCAGTTCATAGATTCACGGAGTTGAAATTAAAAAGTTCAATGAAAATTTTCGGCGCGGTCATCTCGGCGGAAAAATGTAAACTGTTTAATCGGAGCGTCGGTTTTAATTACACGTCAATTGTTGGCTGTGTATGGCCGAAGGTGTACAGACATGAGCATGAAGATAGATATTGTAGTTTGTTATATGTGTGTTGTTTGTTTATTTATAAAGCAGTAAAGAGCTCGCCACAACGTATAGCTCGTATGGGTCGTCGAGTTGGGTGAGTGAACACGCGAATCCATGTTAAAACCAACATTAATGCCGCGGATGAAGCGCTGGTTGACGTATATAGTATGTATTGAATATAGATATAAATCTATATAGGATGGTATGTTGGCTTTGCCGAAAATCGAGTGTAGGGATTATGTAGTGATGCACTACAGTAGCCAGTAAATCATTTGGATAACCGAGCCAATGTGTCGAAACGATGCTACTGACTGGTCGAGAAAATACAACACCGGCATCATATAATACAATACAAATTCGGTGAATGTGAATGGCTACCAACGAAAATCAATGAATCGAAAAATCCGTCAAAACCAATTTCCTTCTTTCGGTTCATATTTATAACTGCGGAACGCGCATTAACGGATTTTTTTAATTAACACTCCAGTTGGTATTTTGTTATACATATACAATACTCCTCAGAGAGTATTTTTATTGATAAAGAGAGAAAACATATACATGAAAAATATTTTGTATATTTTTTTTTCAACAATGAAAACTCTTTTTTAATTACCACAACATTCCTAAAATTTTATCACAAAAATCGGCTGGTGTAAAATAAAAGTAAAATAAAATAATAAACAATCGGATGAAAATAAAAAGTTGTTTACTTTAGTATCTATTGATCCCGGCACGGGTTTGTATACAAATATGCTGGTTTATTGAAAAATGCCAAGTGGAAATTTAAACAAGGACCGAATGAATAGAGGAAGAATAGCTAGGATACGACAATCGAAAATACAACCACGTGAAAATTTCTACCAGAGCGATATTCTTTGATTTCATATATGTATATATATTATGATAAACATAAATATATTTATGTATGTAGACGAATCCGGTCATGAGACGTCAAAAGTGAGGAAAAAGTAAAATAAAAAAACACTTGAGTTTGGTTCCTTCGGGAAATTTTCGATTGAACGATACACGATTCACATATATGTCTTTTATTTCTTCGGTAGAACATATACATGTATATATGTATCATAAATGCGCATATATAAAATACAAAATACATAATACCGTAGGTGGGAGATATCTAGCATTTATTTTTTATTTATTATTGTATTTCTACGATCCCCAGCGTATTCTGCGCAGCAAAGTCACAATTTTACAGTACAAAGCTTAGCGTCTCGCCCAAGGGAGTTACCGATTTTTGCATGTTAGAAAATTTAACAACTTGCACTTGTTATTTCTAGCTTTGCAATATTTCTTTGTTTCATTTTCCGAGCATGACTATGACTATGAGACTGGGACTGAACGACTGTGCGATTTCCCGTTGACATTTTGTCGCTTGCACATATACCTATATCCATACTATACACATACCCTTGCGATTGTCAGACTGACACAGTAAACTGCAAAGCCAGCGGCACTAAATGTTCGAGCGCTAAATGTTCCAGCACAAACGCTGGAGCTCTGAAGGATCACGACGAGCTAGCAGCTTCCAGTATAGTATGCATACTTCGAGTTTAACGGGCTAAATTTTCTGCGACATTCACGTAAGGCGTGAGAGGGTTCAGAAAAGTAACCAACCAATTTACAACTACATCTACTGTACTTATTTTGTGCATGTGTCTGTATATATTTATATAAAAGAACCAAGATACAGGGATAGAAGAGAACCTAGAGCCGAGCTAAACATGAATATGCATGCATTTACTTGCCAGAACCCGAGTAGAGCTAAGATATGAGCACTACCGCGGTTATTCATGTGCTTTTCATATTTAATACGACGTCTTTCCCACCCCTTCGCACGCGTATAATTTTTCAGATAAAACCTAAACCTGGAAAACGCTAAGGAATAATCTTTAAATTTATAAAATGCTGGACCAGATGACAACCAAGTCCTGTCTTGTCCTCTCAAGCCAGAAAACCATGATAATTATTTATAAAATGTATTTTCACGAAATTTATTTTTCACCGAAAATTTGAGCTTTGAAATAAATATAAAACCCGAATAATTTAGGAGTTAAGTTATAATACGAGACCTACATTTAAACTCTAGGAATTGTCTTGAGATGTCATGCATCATCTAACTTGTTCTGAAATGAAATGAAACTTCTCTGGGCAGCTCTTCCACTTTTATCGCTGAATTATTAAATACTATCTTTTCTGCTGGGTTTTCAATTAAAATAATTTCAGAATCAGTTCATTTCTTTAATTGAATTTATTATGACATGCATCAGACGTTTAACGCGACATTGCTCATCTAGAATTTCTTAATATAAAATAACAGCTCTCTTCATAAATTCCTAATTTAACCACTTCGCTATAATGCTCCAGCATTTCTCCAAATGTCATCTCCATTATTGTTTTTTAATTATGAAATCGCGTATTTATAATAATTTATACTATACATCCATTATTTCATCACTTTATTTTCAAATTTATTAACATTTAAGCTTAATTAAACCATACAGCTTATGTTTAAATTGACATTCTGATATTTTATATTCGATAATAAATTCTAGCTGGTGATAATTAACAAAATTATCAGAACAATAAAATATCTGGAGTAAATAAACAAAAGAATGGCAAATAATTGAGTTTAATTGAATTGTATTAATTAAATGGAACTCAAACAAACAACAGAAACTATTTGCTGTTAATAAAACGACTATTGATCACCGAATTGTCGGTTCGGACAAACGAATTCCATCAAATAGTTTATTTTAAATGTCATAGAAATGAATTCTGTTTAGTTTAAGTTTAATAAATTATTTAGCTGTTTTGGAATGTCTCTGAAGAGAATTGTGCGCGGAAAACCCCTCTACGGCTCGACAATTGAAATAATATATGATGTATTTATTCTGCTGTGGTATGCAATTTTCTAAACGTAAGTCAAAAACTACATAAAATGTACACATATGTAGAAAATAGCAAAGCTTTGGAGCAATAAACCGACCAAAACTATCCGATCGTGTTAATACAAAACATAAGAGTGTGTATGTGGTGTATAATGATTGAAGTAGCCGTACGTGTTTGTGATAGGGTGAAACAGTTGGCTTACATTTCAACTATCGAGGTTGTTTTTAAATATACATTATACAGTATTTGATATTTGATGTTTTTTTCCACTCTATGGCTATCAGACTTTTCAACGAGTTTTACCTTCATTTCATGACACTTTTCAAGTTACGTGAAACCAACCACGACATTTACTCCGTGACTACCATCTACACAATTACAATCGCTTGCTGCACGGTAACCTTTTATTGTTTACGGTATTTATTAAATATAACTCCTGTTATTAATAATTACTTCTTCTTTTTAGAGATTGAAATTTTTTTTCTCTAAATTCTGAGTAAAAAATTGATCAATAAAATTTTTTATAAAAGATGACTCGAAAAAAAAGAGAATTGATGAAAGGAGTGACCTAAAAAAATTGACAAAGAGCGTGTCTCCGGAAGAATTGAGGAAAAAATTGACAAAGAGCGTGACCCAAAAAAATTTAGTATCCCAATTTGACTCTCCCCTATCGATTTTTCAAATATTGACTTTTTATATGGGAAAAAAAAATTTTTTTTCGTTATCTGATGACAGTTGAGACATTTATGCTCGGGTGTCTTATCAGAAAATTGATAATTTACTTAAGGAAAAAAATATTTATAGAGGAAGGATAGTATTTCTCGGACGTGTCAGCCAGCAAGTCAA
The DNA here is from genome assembly GCF_020080835.1 of Cotesia glomerata. Classification (NCBI taxonomy): domain Eukaryota; kingdom Metazoa; phylum Arthropoda; class Insecta; order Hymenoptera; family Braconidae; genus Cotesia; species Cotesia glomerata. Next base: position 6,960,043 of record NC_058164.1, read on the forward strand.
TAACTCAGTTGTTTTTTATTTATTTATTAAATTTGAAAATAGACCGGCATATAATAAAATATGAGCGAGTCTTTAAATATTCATTGGAAAACTTTTGGAGTAAACGAGATCATGAGGAGCGAAATAAATAATGTTGTTAATTATTAACGCGATATTTAAATAGAGCAATGCTGTAGTAAGAAACTTTTAGTGTCTTTATGACTATGTTAGTGTTATATTTAATAATTGACCGATAGTATTTATAAATAAAAATATTATCAATGTATTTTTTATTATTATTTCTGGAAAAAGATGAATAAATATTGGGTAATTCAGTTTGTCGCAAATTATCAATGCAAAAGCGATAAAAATAACGCGAGTTATGAACGATAAAAACTAATGTAAGTAAATTTTTTTATTGAAGATACCTGCAAATGATAATAAAATAAAATCCCGGAACCGGAGCATAAAAATATTAAACAAAACCATTAATTTGATTTGAAAGTCTGTTATTGCCGAGTCGAGGATTTTACTGTATAATTTAAGCGGCGTTAGATGCACCTATTAAATCGTCGGGGTATGAAAATTGCGTTGAAAATTCTTTAGCTATTATTATTATTATTAATTTCACTGTAATAGTAAAACTCGGAGCCGCAAGACCAGAAGATATTTTTTTTTTTAATTTTGAAAATATATTTAAGGCCAAAATTTAACTAAAAAAAATTTTTGGGGTTTTTCAACGATAAAATTGACTCCTAGCCCCCGTGAAAAAGAAATATTAAAAAAATATGTGTCGAAATACATAAAAAATATATTAAAAATATATAAAATATGTATAGTAAAAATATTTTTAATAACTAACTTTTGGCCGACTTTCATATATTTTAGATATATTCAAAATATATCTTAAGATACATAAAAAATACATAGCTAAAAATATAAAAAAAAATATTTTGAATACATCTAAAATATATTTGAAATATATAAAATATATACGAAAATCAGCCAAAAGTTAATTATTAAAAAATATATTTACTATACATATTTTTTATATACTTACATATTTTTTATAGATTTAAAATATATTTTTTACTATATTTAAAATATACTTTTTCTATATTTCGAAATATATTTTTTTTCATGGGGGAGTAAATAATTAATAGAGAAAGCGTGATATTATATCAGAATAAGAGATTGAGAGAGATCATTTGACAAAAATAACGTTTGAGAGGATGGAGGATGATGAACTGGCGCCTGATCTATGGCAAAAACCAGCTAGCAGCCAGTCCTAGTATATATACACCAGGGATGCGAGTAAGCTCCTACACCGCTCGTTCACCTTCATTACCTTGCATTCTTCAGACAGGTAAAGACACCGAGATAGAGATGGAGAGCGAGATGCTGATAGCGAGAATTCTTCCTCGTCAACGGACCCTTCAAGATTAATTGTCCTTTAAATATAGACAATGATGACGCCGATAAAAAACAATTAAGTCAAGTAATTATTCCTTAAATTTTAACGCGACAAGGCATCCATATTTTATCGAGGCTGCTGATGGAAAAACTATGTTCTCCATCAACACCGGGAATATTTCACGTAAATGAACATTTTTTTCACTTTAATATTAACTAATGGAATTTTTTTCATTGAATTTTATTATATATAAAACGAATTTTTAGATTTTCCAAATAAAATCAAACTTGAAAATTTTTATTCACACAAAAGAGGACAGAAAGTTGAGAGTAATGGTGGCCGACGGCCCTGGAAGATGATTAAAGTGGTTCTCGCTTGGACAAGAAGGCATCGAAGGCTTGCTTTGGCTTCGGTTTACGTGGAAATAAGTGCGATAATGACTGGTGCCCAGCAAACCGGCTGCAAACCCCTCCGGACCTTTCTATACTCTACTAGTATCGGTATAAAGTGTGTAAAGTGTACACTTTATTCCTTACATCTCTGCTTCGTGTGATTCGTAAGTACGAGATGTATATAAAAGGATACTTTTATTATTTTGAGTTTCGAAGTTGAGAGCGTGCCGGAATTCAAATTGCATATGCAACACCTGTGAAGTACATCTTTAAAATTCAGGTTCTAACACTATACTTAATATTTGTATAAGAAACAATAATAATAATAAAAATAAAATAGAAATATCCACAAAATAATCGACGAATTTCCGGCGACAGAGATCCAGGTGATGTCTTAATTGGTTCTTTATTCCGAGTAAGTAATTAAAAAAAATGATGATGCATAGCTCTGAAGATAGAGATCGGGTTGTTGTTGTTATTATCGGTAACGTGCGCGAGTCTACACTACACTAGGACCGATACAACGCTAACATTATTCATTCTTTCTATTTATTTATATTATTATATGTTAAACATTAGTGAGCAGAAAGAAATCTCTATCATGAGTTTATAATTAATTCGAGATGCTATCGAGATATTTCAATAGGCAAAGTATCAATCATGCTGTTTTGTTCTTTTATTTTCTTGACTCAATTTTGGTTAAACGGACAAAGAAGAAATATGCTGATTATTATGGGAGATATGGAGCCATACACTCTGGAATTTTAGTGGGGTTATTAGGTGATTTGTTTAAAATATGTGACATATGTTCTTTAATCATTTGTCGTATGGCTGTCTTGTACTCTTTATGCTCATTTGTTACTCGGGTTTTTTTTTGTATAGTAGGTATAGAAGTACCCTCGGATCGCTTCGCTGCCCACCGGTGCTATTCCGACGTTTTTTGTCAGTTTTTTTTTTACGGAAAAATTATTTGGAGCGATTATTAATATGGCGGAAATGGTTTTTATTTGAAATTTAAATTGGATAAATAATTGAGTTTAATTTTGAATTATTTTTAAATATTTGAAGCAATAATTTTCTTTTAATTATATAGATACTAGCAATAAATTTTTGCTTTATCAAATAATCTTTTGTTAAATTGCACTGTGCTTTCTTAAATAGTGACCTTTTTAAAGATATAAGCTCATTCCGATGTTACACTCATTAAGAGCTTTCATTTGAGTACCCACATGCATTTTTGATATATTTTTGATATACACATATATATAATATATATTTTAAAGATATAAGCTCATCCCGATGTTAGATTCATAAAGAGCTTTCATTTGAGTACCTACATGCATTTTTGATATATTTTTCATATATACATATATATAATTATATAATATATATAAAATATATGAAAAATTGATGTGGGTACTCAAATGAAAGGTCTTGATGAGTGTAACATCAGGATGAGCTTATATCTTTAAAAATGTCAATAGTTCACGAGATACAAGGTCATTTCTTTATTATGTATCTAGAGATAGAGCATTTTCGAAGGCAGCCTAAATACTTATCATAATAAATTGACTATCGGTGAGAATGATATGAAACCTTGAAAAGGCACAAATTCAAATCAAGACCTTTCTAATGACACTAAACCGATTTTATCATATGACTATCCTGGACACAAAATTTTTCTTATTCTCTTAATAATATAAATGAGTTTTGATTTGACGGATTGAACATTGAACAAAAAAACGACATGACAGTAAATATTTGTCCCAAATATTGAAATTAATTAATCGACGTAACAAATTGATTTCAAGCTCCCGATAAATTTTAGTAACCACAAAGCGGATAAAGAAAATTTTTTGTTAAAGCCCATTGTATGAAATCCGAACCAGGAATCGTGACATTGTGTAATTCGGCGCATCTCCAAGCCAGAACGCAATAAGCTGAAAAATAATAACCGAATCGGGAATATGAACAACAAATATAATAACAAGGAGGAGAAGAGGAGAAAAAAGCCAGTCATGAGCATACTATCAAATTTCGTTCAGAAAAATATTTGTTAACAAATCCGAGTGGGCAATTGAATAGAACGCTCAACGGATAGGAATAAAAAAGTAAAATAGTAAAATAGTGGAGGGACGTTTGGCGGTATACAAAGTGTCGGATGTTCACGCAGCGAACGAAAAGAGAGAGACATCGGGATCCAAATCCACATGGGTAGCTGTAGACTGTAGTTATATTACTACAGAGTAGCATTGAGGGAAAGCCACGTAATTTCTGCACCTGGTCGAGAGCTGCACCGTCTCTTTCTTTCTTTTCACATGTAATATTATGTTGTGCATGTATAGTTGTAGATTACTGAGCACACATTCTCTTACAATCCACAAATCCCCTGACGGAGATCCATACCATTATTCAGAACAATAAAAAACACGATTTGTTTCTTTTTTCTACACACGCTCTTTCTTATTTTTCGGCACTCAGAATAAACACCAAAATTATTATAATTTCCCGCTTGTAATTTCGAGACCTTGCGGCCGCTAAATGCCAAAAGGTAAATGAAAAACTCAAATATATATATATATATATATATATATATATATATATATATATATATATATATATATATATATATATATATGTAAAGGACTATTTATGGTATTCTACATTTACACGTTTTTTATATTTAAAATAAAGACGTAATAAGCTTAGTATCTTTTCATCTCTCGCAAAGCATAAAGTACTCGGGGCATTTTTTATTTTCCTTTTCCTGCGTGTTTATTAGTATATATTATATATGCCTACTTGTTTATTGCTGCAAACGTAAGACCGAGCGAACTTTGAAAAACTGAAAGGTTAAAAAAGTATGAAACACCTGCGCAAATGTATGCCCGCTTTATATTACATGTGTATATGTAATAATGCCACTCAAGTTAGCTCGCGAATGAGAGTAAGCGACGACACGAAAAACCAAGCGAGTTTAAACCGGAAACCGAAATTTGAAACTACTACCCGAGGTGGGACTTACACGCCCCATTTTCTCACTTACCTTCCTACTTTTTTACCCTGCAAATAAAATCATTGTAATAAAAGGTATCGCCTCTTTGTATTTACAATTCACAAATATATATATTACAGATACAAATATTTATTTTATTATCACACATTTAAATAGAAGGGAAGAGACGAAAATGGGCTGACACACTTCTTACTTTTTTTGGGACTGTCTCAGCCATTTTTTTTTTTTTTTTTTTTTTCGTACCTGAGCGAATATTTCTAAGCAAGAGTTTTTTTTTTGTATGTACAGCTGCAACATTTTTGGTTATTTAACACAACCTTAGATATTAAATGTTTGACAAAATTATCTTAAAAAAAAATTTTTTTTCTTCCTTAATAATTTTTTTAATTCAACAAAATTTATTCTTCTTTTATATAATTAATTTTTTCGATAAAAAAAACACTAATAAAATTTATCAATCGAAAATAGTCTAGATTAGGTAGCAAGCCGATAAAAAAATACGAACGATTTATTTCCGAAAGAATCACACGTCTCCGGGTTGAGTTTTTATCAGAACCGTTCGGTGAAGATTCTCTTTGCCCGCCTAGAAAGAGGAAACGGGTGAAAGATAATCTTTGACCAGAGCAGAGAATCTCCTCTCTATCTCTATTCACATATATACTTCCACACACATGAATTGAGAGGAGCGAGATGAACGGCCGTCAATATTGACCCAGGAAGACGAATCGTGGCTCCAAATGATGAGAATCAAATGGCTATATTCTATAACATATATCATATATCTGTATAAACACACATATCTATTCTACATACACGGATCCATAGTGTGGCTGGTACCGATAAGGTTTTATCATCCACTAGTCTAGATACACACAGATATGCATACACACCGAGCAAGCCGTTGCACCCTGAGAGAAAGTTTCCACCGGCTTTTGATAAATTTTCATACCAAGTGCCCATTTATTGGGCTTTGAAATTTTCATGAAATTTTTATTGAAAACTAAAAAATTCAATAAAAGGCAATAGCCCACTTACTTCAATTTACCAATTTCAATTTCGATTTTAATACTTTGGGTTCAGAATGTGTAATATTAAGACTGCACTTAATTATAAAATTTTTCCAATCAAATAAAATATTTTTATTCTGTTCTATATATTGTGCCCTTGTTTTAATTTGCCTGTAAAATTTTTTATGGATACTATAAATAAATTTTTCTTTAAATTTTAAATTTTAATTCAAACTTAAGTCTGAAATTTATTATTTAAACTACAAATTCTTGTTCACTTTTACTCACCTCATTTTTATTGATTGAAATTAGTTGATTTTATTATTCAAATTTTAATGTTTTGTTTGATTAGTTATAATCCTAAATTTGTCAATTTATCTATGTAGATCTGTTTATATTCTTATACACCCCCATGAAAAATAAATATAAAAAAAATATATGTCGAAATATATTAAAAATCTATCAAAAATATATGTAAAAAATATGTACAGTAAATATATTTTTAATAACTAACTTTTGGCCAATTTTCATAAATATTTTAGATATATTCAAAATATATCGTAAAATACATAAAAAATACATAGCTAAAAATATAAAAAAAAATATATTTTGAATGCATCTAAAATACATTTGAAATGTATAAAATATATATGAAAATCGGCCAAAAATTAGTTATTAAAAATATACTTACTATACATAATTTATATATTTTTTATAGATTTTTAATATATTTAAAATATATTTTTTATGTATTTTGACATATATTTTTTTTCATGGGGGTATTTACTTTTTACTTGTTATTTTGTATTATTTGCCATTCGGCCATTGCATTTTCATTTAAATTAAATAAATAAATAAATACTGACGTAAAAACTGTTGACAAATTAATAAAAAAAAAATTATTTATACAAATAGTAATGTGTTGAAATAAAAATGTTTAAGAAGCTGACAATAAAACAATTTTATAGGTTGTAAGATATTATCTAGTGCCATAACAATATATCAACTGTAAATATATACGACGAGAGGTTCTAGTTTGGCTCTGAAATACCTATGCTAGATGCTAGATGCTGCTGGGTCACCTATCTGAGCTATCCCGCGTTATATTATACAGTATAGATGTATGGATATATAAATCTAAATATAAATATAAAGTACTGCACATAGCTCGGGAATCCTTGCAAGCCTAGAGGCAGAAAATACCCTGGAGGAGCACCAGCCAAAGAAGAGCATCCAGGAGCTGAGCTGGAATAGGGAAACTGCCTATATCCTATTCAATATAATGCCGAGTTAGGATATATATATATATATATAGAAGGTGAATAGAGATCGAACGACTGACATGATGTACTCGTGTATATCACGTGTATTCTCAATGTGATACACACGAGGACGAGGACGAGGAGGAAGACGACGATGACATGTGTGGAAGAAAGAAGGACTGTGCAGCATAGAGGAAAGCAGCAGGGTGGCGATCGCCCATCGTCCGTCCAAAGAGACCCAGCTACACTACACAGCAAAGGCCTCTCATAGTTTAGTTCATACTTGGCTGGGTCTTCGCGGCAGCTGCCAGTCGACGCCTTTCCAAACCCGCCAACTATAAATTCAATACCAAAGCCGTATATGCCCTGACACACGTCGATACTAAATTATTAATTTAACGGCGAGAGGTTCAACTAAATATCTGTATCTGTTTTGTCTGTTAATGCATTTTTAATCTGCTCAAACTCTCTAACAACTTTTATGCATGTTTGTTCTTCATTTGATATTTATCGTGTTGTTTCAACATTCTGAGATAGGGCGAAATTGTAAATGGTATGTCGGTAGGATTTAATATGGAAAAAAATTGTTGTTAATTTTTAATTTTAAATTAAATATGGCATTATTATGATTTTTTAATTTCCTTTTAAAACATTTTTTTGCAAGTAAATTATTTTTTACGACAATAATATTATAAAGTTGAATTTTTTGGAGAAAAAAATATTTATTACTCGATATTTTTTATTTTAATATTTAAATTTGAATTTTGGTAAAGTTAATTTTAAAATTTTAATTAAATATGGCATTACTATGATTTTTTTAATTTTCTTTTAAAATATTTTTTTCTAAGTAAATTATTTTTTGCGACAATAATATTATAAAGTTGAATTTTTTGGAGAAAAAAATATTTATTACTCGATATTTTTTATTTTAATATTTAAATTTGAATTTTGGTAAAGTTAATTTTAAAATTTAAATTAAATATGGCATTACTATGATTTTTTTAATTTTCTTTTAAAATATTTTTTTCTAAGTAAATTATTTTTTGCGACAATAATATTATAAAGTTGAATTTTTTGGAGAAAAAAATATTTATTACTCGATATTTTTTATTTTAATATTTAAATTTGAATTTTGGTAAAGTTAATTTTAAAATTTAAATTAAATATGGCATTATTATGATTTTTTTAATTTTCTTTTAAAACATTTTTTTGCAAGTAAATTATTTTTTACGACAATAATATTATAAAGTTGAATTTTTTAGAAAAAAAAATATTTATTGCTCAATATTTGTTATTTTAATAATTAAATTTGAATTTTGGTAAAAATTATTATAAATAACTCCTAATTGTCTTAATTTATTTTTTATAAATTTTGTAAGATTTAAGAATCAAATTTTAGAGAGTTCAACAATAAGAAACTTATTTTTTTGTTGGATAATAATTAAAATATATGGTACAAAGTTAGAAATAAACAGAAACTAAAGATACACTTTAACAAGGCCACCGCAAAGATGATTGAATACAAACTTAGAATTTGGGATTATTTATTAACAAACACAAGTTCTAGAGTTCAAAATAAATTTTTTAACAAGTATATTATTTTATGACTTACTAAACTTAACCTGCTGGATCAAATTGTGTATTTATGCTACTAGATGTTTCTTCAAATCGATCATAAAAAATTAATCTCAGAATCATCGACCGAGTTTCGGACTTTAAAATCAATTATTAAAGTTTGAAATTTTAATTTATCAATCTTGATAAAAAATGTATATTAACATTCAAAACAGTTAAATATTTCCAGAACACATTTCAAAATCAATATGTTAAATTGGACTTTTAAAGTTGACAAAGTTTGTAAGAATTATCAATCTAAAACTTTTATAAATCGACACTCAAAATAGTCCATCATTCTTCCCTTAGAATTAATCTTTCAAGAAGCATAAAAATATTCAAAAGCAACCAGTCCGCCTCTGACTTCTTTTCACCGAAATAATAGGGTGTTACCTAGCACCGATTTGAGGTTCTGCCATCAAAAAGAACCTGAAAAATCTTTTATCAGCAATAAATTTTATTTTTATCCCAAAGAATTTTTCTAAAAATAAACTCAGACCCTAGCGGGAACAAAATTCCGTCTAAATTACAATTCAATTACAAATTTAATTAGAGACCCGAATAACTTAAAAACAATAATTCGATGGTTAATCAATTAATTAGTATACATCAGTCAATATATATTTACATGGATAGCAGACTCGATAATGATAACAAGAATGACAATGCCGATATTGAAGCAAGCATCCATATTCTCATTTTGGGGATGTGAATAGGGAGAATTATATCACCAGCAATGTTTACGCAATCCATCGGATTATTTATACAGCCATACATATCTATCCATATCCATAATGCTTTGTCAACATCAGAATATACAACCACTAAAAACAAATTTCGCGCACACATCCCATCTATTTAATTCAAATGTCAATCATGTATTTTCATAATAGACAAACAATTAATCTCTATTTCATTCAGTAACATCCTTGATTACAAATTATACATTAGGAGCGAAGGTATCACGGCGAACCAACACACATTCTCATTATCCGACATGTGGGATTCGATTCTCTGCTCACCTATATTATCTACGCTTTACGCTGTACATAACTTATACCTACTATACCTCCAACACGTGAATTAACGCTGAATAAATTATTTAAAAACGCCTGTTGCCTATTGATCACATTAATCACTTTACCCAATTAAAAAAATCTCTTTCTCTGTGATGTATTATCAAAACCGTTAGCATGTATTGTAAATAAAAGCGCACTTAACGCTCAACATGTTGCATTGCACATTCTAGTTCGCGGTGTACAATAATAGTATTAATAATCATTATTATAATTGTAATAGAGTAAATAGAACTTGGTCGTGTGTTTATTAAATAAATAGATAACATTATGAATAATAATGATGATTGTAAATCAATAGACGTATGATGAAAGACACTCTCTTATCAAGGAAGGAATGAGTGACCGAGTGGGTTAGGCTTACGGGGATGGTGTATCGGATAATATTGGTATTAGAGTATATAATACGCCGTGGCAGTGTATATAATAATGAAGAGGAAGTATTAAAGCCAAGGGCTTCGCGTTGGTTCTATTCGTTGGTTGGTTAGTTCGACGACGGGCAACCAACTTTGATTAATATACACTTAATTAAGGGCCTACGTCCCCAGGTATTGTTATTTGCTATCTACCGCTCACAGGGTATACAAATGATTTACTAACGAAAGTCTATACATGTATATATTTATATATACAATGATATTTTCAACGCTTTATTATATATATTATATAATATATAGTACACCGTCTCTTTATATCCTTTGTCGTCGTCGTATAAGCCTCCATGTCAGCTCATTTACTCGAATATTATATATTATATATTGTACATATTATCTATGTTTTATATAATAAATATATGTACATAAAATTTATCGATTATATTGTTAAATTTTGAGAGAAAAATTTTAGTAAATTTTTTTATTTAATTAGTATTGACTAGCGACCTTGCAGTCACTATGTGACTGCCGTGACTTGTGAACTATGAATAAATAAAATTTTGCTTTATTAAATGATGACTTTTGTTAAATTGCACTGTACTTTCTTAAATATTGACTTTTTTAAAGATATAAGCTCATCTCGATGTTACACTCATCAAGAGCTTTCATTTGAGTACCCACATGCATTTTGATATATTTTTCATATATACATATGTATATATATATATATATTGATGTGGGTACTCAAATGAAAGATCTCGATGAGTGTAATGTCGGGATGAGTTTATATCTTTAAAAATGTCAATAGTTGACAAGATACAAGGTCACTTTTCTTAATTATGTATCTAGAGATAGAGAATTTTTGAATGCAGCCTAAATACTTATCATCATAAATTGACTATCGGTGAGAATGATATGAAACCTTGAAAAGACACAAATTCAAGTCAAGACCTTTACAATGACACTAAATTTAACTGAATATGACACTGAATATACTGGCAAAAAAAATTATTTAATTGAATTAAATTTTGAAAAAATTCTTAGTTCAAAAACTTTTTTTGTTTGATTTAAAACAACAAATTTTAAAAATAATTTTTTTGGAATTAATTTAATTTTTTTTCATCAGTCTAAAAGTAAAAACACTTAAAAATTCAACTTATAATTTCCTACTTAATTCTAATTTTTATCAAAAGCTTTAGAAGTTTAAAGCTGATTAGATTTAGAGATTGATCAGTCTATAGTTTCAAAGTTATTAAAAAGTAATTTTAAAAATCAATTCCAGCGATTAGATCCAAAATTTCAGTTAAGCCTTATAGATGCTCTATAAACATGTATGTTAACAAAATAATCTAGCTATTACACGATTAAATTGAAAATTTAAAATCAATATATAAAAAGCAAATATTTTATATCATTTTTTGATTTTTTCTCGAGCAAACAAAACGGATATCATTGAAATCAATATTAAATATAGTATAAACATCCATGGATATATGTGTCAATATAAATGATAAACCGTATTTAGTTTTCACGATACGATGAAAATGTCACGCGTACATTGATATGTCTTTATGTATACATTGGAAATATTTTTATAGAGTCATACATATACGACTGTGGCGCCGATATGATATGTCTGATGTATGTATACAGATGGATAGAATAGAACGGTGTATTCGCGCTGGATGACAGGACACCGCGAATCATAATATTCTCGCGCGTACAAGTGCACTTCCTGTTTTCACTAGCTCATCCGTTTTACGTTCAACCGAGTATAAACGTTTTCGATCAGCATCCAGGATGCATGACTGACTTTGCTCCATCTCAAACGCAATATCTGGTTTAGTAAAATGCCGCCCAATATATATCATATCATACCGCACAATATATGAGCGTCAACACACATGATACCTGAAAAACATATAAACCTGTGAAAAAGATATTGCGTTTTGTTGACGGAGAAAAAATTTTATACGAATTTATAGATATTTTTATATCAACATATGTTATCAGCACACAGCGGTATCGGGTTTAATTTAAATAAAATGTAAACATACATATTTACCTTTTCATTATTTTTCGAAAAAAAAAAAAAGAATTGTTTATCGTTTTACTGCTTTTTGTTTCAATTAAAATAGATTTTATAAACTCGGTAAATATTTATTTTTTTACACACACATATATGCTCCGTATTAATTTCATAAATTTGCTATAAATTGAACAAGGGAAGAGAAATTTATTAATAATTTAATTTAAAATTTTCACGCTTGAATTTGACTGTAAATTATTACTTGTATTATTTGTTTATCTTGATTTATTTAATTATTAAAAAAAAAACCTTGTTTATTTTCTCTAATAAAAAATAACCAATTGAATAATTGAAGTGTTTTTAATTAAAAAGTTTAAAATCAAAATTTTAAACGATGATTTTAAATTAAATATAAAATTTTCAGTATACATGGGTAAAATGAAAATTGCATGTCATGAAAACAGACGAGTGTCTGTTGATGACATATAGAAAAATAATGTAACTTGTTTATAAACTACAGAGAATATGAAAATCTAAAAATATTTGTGTGCATAAAATAATCCAGAATAATTTAATAAAAAAAAACCCCTTTAAAGTTTCCAGAAAAGTGGCAAAAAAGAAGACGTAATTCGAATCTCGTGTAATTTAACTAACAAATTGTTAGAGCTAAATAAGTGTAATGAGTTGGAAACAACTGTTAATAACATTCGAAATGCAGACGAAAGCGTTGGTTGGTACTAGACAGCTAGCTGGAATAAATAATAATAAAAAGCACATGTACTGGCTTTTTTCTGGACATTGCGACCAATGCGCCTTAGTTCTCGTTCTCCGGCTGTATTTTTTATCCCGGTCTATCTTTTAATGCGGGTGAGGACGTCGCACGACATAGCGTAGAAAACGGTCTCAGTCTCAGGTATTTTCTGTACGTCCCGTGTCAGTGCATCCAAAAAACAAACGGTTTTAAGTGGGTTGTCCCTCATTAAGTTGGCACTCTACGCTGACGGTCATTCCCTCTTTCGATTCTTCTTTACCTTTTTAGTTTTAAATTTAAAACAAATAACGTATGAGTAAACAAGTTGGCCTTTATAATCACAATAATAAAAAATAAATTTATTTCAATTTAAGGTCGTTAAGAAATAATTATCTTTCGTTGAAAATATAATTTTTATTTAAAGAAAAACTTATTATAATTCTTGGGCTTGTTTTGTATTGATAAATTTTTTTTATGGAAATTAATATATTTAAAAGGGAATAAAAGGTGTGTAGGCTTTTAAGCGGGCTATATATGTCGTGTTGTAGGTATAAAAGTGAGTAAGATGTCATGCGAAATGCATTCGATACGTGTTACGCACTCAACAAAGCAGACACTTGAACTTTATTGTGTTTAAATAATCTCTCCAACAATAAACAATTTATATATAGCGATTGAGAGAGAAAAAAAAGGTAATCTGAATTTAATGCAGTAGCGGGATGAATAATTTTGACAGATGTAATATTTAAACCTCGACAAAGTAAAAAAAATGTAAATACGCTTGCAGAATGATTTATTGCTCGTGTATTTTTACAATCGACAAACCTCATTGTCGACTTTTATCAGCGTAGAGCGCATAAACAAAATAAAAATAATCTAAAATCCTCAATAATAGGATCACAGGTATTAGAATGGATTATGGAAATCCCTCGAATGCAAATCCGCGGCCGATACATATATACTCACCAGATTGAGAAAGAGAGCAATACCCATGTGTAATTTCTTTTTTGCGTGCTAGATTCGTATCATGTTAGTAATGTCGCCTTTTTATCATTTCAGATTGGAATAAAACAACCTGCACCCAAACCACCACTCACTATCCACGGCCATCACGTAAGTGTCTACTTATTGCAAACGCATGCATATTTTTTAATGTTTAATTGTTCCTTTGTTTTTTTTTTTTTTTTTTTTTTTTTAACACTAAAACAATTAATTTTTTATATGAGTAAATTTTAAAAAAATTTTTTTAAGCTCTAAAATATTATTTTTTTTATTAGATTAAATTTGATAATTATTTCTCACCAAATTTTAGACAAATAAAATAAAAACCAGAAAATCCATCTTTACTTTTTTACAAAAAAATTGAACGGTCTTAAAATCGAGCGTAGAGAACTCCATATATACCCACACTAACTCGAGCATCGAAGTAAATCCACCCGCCTGGTAGATCGTAGATTTTCGCGAGTTATAAGATCGCGATCCGGCTTGTTTATGCGATTGCCGAGATAGAAGGTGGCCTCTTTTGTCCGGGGGTGGTTTTCGCCAGCACTCACACATCCACCCACACATACCACACATACTTACATATATTCTAGTACATACTAGATACCCTGAAATAAATTTAGTCCGCTGATACCTTCCAACACAACAGAGTAGTCGGAGCCGTCTAGGTAAATTCACGTAGACGCAAATTCGCGCTACTTTATCGTCTCATATATTACACCCACCCCAATGCAAAAATTAACTGCGTCTATAAATAAGTCCCTCAAAACCAAAATAAAAACACTTAAACAGAATCTTTACTGCTATACATATCATATCACTCTAGACCCTAATACGTCATATATTATGCATTACTTTTTGCATTAAATTATTACCATATCCAAAGTTTATATTCTTACAAATCTTTTATTTATTCAACAAAAAATTTTTATAAAATTTTTTTGTGGCAATATTTTTAGTCATAGATAAAAATTTCATGCCAAACATTCCTTCCGATCTTAACAATGATTTTTTAAATAAAAAACTAGCAATCTTGCAGTCACTATGTGACTGCCGTAAATTGTGAATTATATATAAATAAAATTTTGCTTTATTAAATAATGACTTTTGTTAAAATGCACTGTACTTTTTTAACTATTGACGTTCTTGAAGATATAAGCTCATCTCGATGTTACACTCATCAAGAGCTTTCATTCGAGTACCCACATGCATTTTTGATATATTTTTTATATATACATATACATATAATATGTAAATATATGAAAAATTGATGTGGGTACTCATATGAAAGGTCTCGATGAGTGTAACACCGCGATGAGCTTATATCTTTAAAAATATCAATAGTTCACAAAATACAAGGTCATTTCTTAATTATGTATCTAGAGATAGAGCATTTTCGAAGGCAGCCTAAATACTTATCATAATAAATTGACTATCGGTGAGAATGATATGAAACCTTGAAAAGGCACAAATTCAAATCAAGACCTTTCCAATGACACTAAACCGATTTTATCATATGACTATTCTGGACACAAAATTTTTCTTTTTCTCTCAATAATATAGATAAAACAAAACTTTTCAAATTTTATGAAATTTTTCAAAAATTCCTTTAAAATTTCATAACAATTTTTTCAAATATAAAAATAAAACACAACCTTTCTTATAAAAAATTAATAAAATATCAGTTTCTATTTGAAAATAGGACAGCAGATTAATCCCCGAGATCTTGGTGCTCGGTTGCGTTATCTAAAAGTTCTCAGTGGTTTGAGCTCCTCCAGTTCATAATATAACACTGAATCCTAACGGTATCTTCCTTATTATTCTTATTCTTATTCTTATTCTCCTCGGTCTTTTATTTTCCTCCGAGTAGGAACGCATCTCATCGGATCGCCGGTTAAGCGACAGCCTGAGGATCGTAAAGACAACTACTTATTATTATCACATGCATTGAAGATTCGAGTCCTAGTAAGACAGACTCGAATCGGTTATAGCACCAGTGGGACAGATAGAACAACTATGAGGATATTCATGTCCATGTGAGCTGTCATATCGGTGTAGGTTGCCATTCTCTCTTTACTTCCCATCTTCATCTTCATCTTCCATCTTCCATCTCGAATCTACATCCCAAGTTCTACCCAACTCTACTCTGTATGAGAGTGGTATAAGAGTGTGTGCTCTGGGTGGTTGGTGTTGGTACATTAGGTGGGAGCAGAAGGAGGAGGAAAGCGTTCAGTTCACAATCGGGTTCTGCGAGCCAACAGAGCACACAAGATTCTGCAGAGCGAGATCGCGGGTACAGACATAACGTGGATACGAATACTGTACACCAGAGTGTTGAGTTTAGTGTAGAGAAGAGAAGTAAAGAGTTTGCCAGCTTCATATCAGAGAGAAAGAGAGAGAGAAAGCAAGAGAACAGAGTATAGTATATATTATATAGTACTATACAGTGAGTACGAGTTGTAGAGGACCGGGTCGAGCGGCAACGCCGGGTTACCTTTCACTGAGCCGCGAGAGGGGGCAAAACACTCTGGTGTCCGCGGGTGGGGATGAACGACGCTCTTTCACCCCTCTGGTGGTTAGTTTCGCCGCTGACGCAGTCACGAGCGGGTCGAGCTCTTCTTCTCTCTGAGTATTGTAATATTTATCCGCGACTTTTATCGTCGTACACTTTTTTTTATTATTAATCAATTAATCAATAATTGTATTAAAGGTACAATAATAATTGTAAGAAGGAGACTGATTATTATCCTGGATTTATTTTTTCCCAGTGGATTGATATTTATTTTTAATAAAATAAATTAAGTGTGTGAATAATTAAGTGTTGTTAATACAAACTGCCGGTGGATTAAATTAAATAATTAAAATTTAAAAATGGGAGTGGGGTGAAGATTTATTTACGAGAGATTTATTTATTAATTATAGTTCTGTTATACTTACGTTCGGGTTTTAGATTGGAGCTGAGAAAAGACGAGCTGTTGCGGCAAAGTACAAAGAAACTAAAGGATATATCTTTTATATTTTGTGTCTGAGGATTGCAGTGCCGCTACACATTATTATATGTATATATATTTTAGGATCTCTTTTGGTTAGAGATTCTGGATTTTTAGCCAAGTTTGGTACTGTCAGGATGGTACTTTGATAATTGGGCATCACTCCTGATATTTGGATTTATTTGTTTGTTGTAAAATTTGAAAATTTTATTTATGTGGATATATTTAGAGTAATTTGATTTGATTGGTTAAAGTGAAATATTTAGAAAATAATATCAGTGATTTATAATTGTTAAGTTGGAAAGTATGTGCGTCGATTTTTCCGGATTCTTACAACGAGTGAGTAGATTTATTTATTTATTTTGTGTGCGGTGAATAGTGTGAATTTTTTTAATGATGATTGTGATGAGGGTGGAAAATATGTAGAGAGTTTTAGGTGGGAAAAATTGTCAGGGAAAACTTTTGTTTTCGCGCGAGGATTACTAAGTTTTTTTTTATGAGTTTTTCAAAGTTTGCGAAAGAATTTTTGCTGTTAGGAAATGAAATTGTGACAAATTCGTGGTAGTGCATAAAAATATTTAGTTAGCAAACATCCGAATATTTTGTGTGAGAATGGAGCAGTTTTATTTTGAAAAAGATTATAAATATTTGGAGTATTAAATTTTTAATGGGATAAATTTATTAGATAATTTTTTTGAGAATTAAATTATTATAAAAAAAAAATTCCACGTGTAAAAATTTTAATTTTTAATAGTTTCTTTTTTAAAAAACTCCAAAAATTTTCAATTTGTTTACAGTAAAAGTGCTGCGCAAATTTTTATAAAAATAAAATTAAAAAGATCAAATGTTTGCTAACTTTATTTGCAGTACAAATTTCATAAATAAATAGTTAAATATAAATTGAATTATAAAATCAAAGCGTGTCACTATAATCCCGCCGACAAAATATTTTCGAGAAAAAAAAACCATTTACGACCAAAATAATTCATCGTAAATAACAAATTTATGTGACTAATAACGACCATAAATATTTGTACTAAAAAATTTTATTGTCAGCGGTGATAATTTCGGTGCCTCAGATTCTAGAAATTTTCTTTACAAATGACATTATTTGTCCATTATTTAGTCATTACTATTTTTGTATGTCTCAACTTTTTTTATTTTATCATTTGTGATATGAAAAACCTCGGCTATTTTTAGAACCAAACATATTTATAGAAAAAAATGAAATACACGCGTACTTTCTAACAATTCCTCGTACTTTGTACACAATATATAATAGTGTCTGTTTGCTTTCTTCGGCTCAAAAAAATGTCTGTTTGTCCCAGGCAAATTCGAGGAAGAATAGGGCAAATTTATCACCCGGCTCCAAAATTGAACAAATAATACTTGTGTAGTCGACAATAAATCGGCGCTTGATTGATCTCTTTTTATTTTTTATAAAAAAAAAGACAATAAAATACATTTGACTTTTTTCAAAAAAACTTCAACTTAAAAATTGAAACTACAATTTTATTTAAAAAAATAATTAAATCTTTCCAAGATAATTTATTTGTTTATTATTTATTTATTTATTAAATTCATTTTCAATAAAAATATGAAGTAAATTATAAAGAACAATTTAAACAAAGATTTGCTCTAATAATTTTGCTCCAATTTTCAATAAAATCAAAATTGTCAATAATTTTTGCCGCAATAAAAAATTTAATAAATAAATCTCAATTATTCTCTCAAAACAATGAATAAAAATAAAATAAAATAAACAGAAGAGAAAATTTTGATCCGCAAATAAAAACTAACGGTTAAGACGGTGATTGCAGCGGAACTTATCCCGTATCCCATCGATGATGTTTCTGACTCAGCTTTTTTCTCACTACGAGCGTACATTATCATTATAATTATTATTATAATATTAAATATACATATGTATAAGAGTACACAGCACCTTTCCCCTTTGAAAGATCTCTGTTTAATAAGAAAGAGTCTCCTGTAACAGCCATCTGTCTATCGTCGTTCCTCTCAGACTAAAATCTCGGTAAAGTTGTACTGGCTGTGTCGCACATAGCAGCTCATACATCATTACAGTACGTCTAGTCTCACCTCAGCTCCTTTTTTTAACAAAACTCTCCAGTGAAAAGAAATTTCGTTGTACTCGCTGCATATAGTATTGAAAACCGGCGATCTTACGTACGCGAGATTACCGAACAAGATTACCGAAGGGTCAATGATACTTTTGAATGTTTTTTAAGATAACCATGCAGCCTTTTGTGTGGCTTAACTTAAACCATAATAACAACACCCTTGTCCTGTGTGTGCAGAGGATCTAGGATTATAATACTTCTGTCTTCACTTATCTGGCATGTATCTAATTTTGAAGTTTTATTTTGATGCTTCAAAACACTTTTTAAATATGTCTGGTTTATGTTATCGTTTGAATTTTATACGAGATCTTTTATTCTGTTATTGTAGCATTGTTAGGAAAATTCAATGGGATTTTTTAAATTCTTTCTAACATTTAAAAGAGCAACTCAAATTTTTTGTATTTTTTATTCGTTAGTAAAAATTATCTATTTTTATGATTTAAAAAAATTTTTTTCAAGTGTTAAAAAATATATTTAAATTAAAAT
This sequence comes from Cotesia glomerata, assembly GCF_020080835.1. Taxonomy (NCBI): domain Eukaryota; kingdom Metazoa; phylum Arthropoda; class Insecta; order Hymenoptera; family Braconidae; genus Cotesia; species Cotesia glomerata. Next base: position 6,979,576 of record NC_058164.1, read on the forward strand.
TATTTATCCAAGAAATGACCTTGTATCTCGTGAACTATTGACATTTTTAAAGATATAAGCTCATTCCGATGTTACACTCATCGAGACCATTCATTTGAGTACCCACATCAATTTTTCATATGTTTCATATATTTACATATATGTATATATGAAAAATATATCAAAAATGCATGTGGGTACTCAAATAAAAGCTCTTGATAAGTGTAACATAGGGATGAACTTATATCTTTAGAAATGTCAATAGTTAAAAAAGTACAGTGCAATTTAACAAAAGTCATTATTTAATAAAGCAAAATTTTATGTTTTATATTTCATAAGTCCCGGCAGTCACATAGTATAAAAAAATTTATATACTTTTATTAAAAAAAAAAGTATTATTATTATTATTTTTTTTTTTTATTAAAACTCATTAATATGTAAATTGTTCAAAAATGAAACAAAAAATTTTTTATAAAAATTCTCGGCTCTAAAAAATTAAAACATTAATAGGAGCCGATTAACTGTTTAAATTACAGTGATAAAAAAATGAAAGTACACGTCCATAATTGGTACTCTAACTCTCATATCTCTAATTAAATTTTCATAAAAAGAGGAGCCAAATCGAAAGGTTAACCAGAATAAAAACTAAAAACCGTATAAAGGTTAATCACTACTATTGGTTTAAGGAGCTAGCGTCACCCGCTTCTACATTCCTCATAAACATAAAACACATACATCCATAAGCTTAAGTATAAGAATAATATCGTGACAGTATAATTAAAGTGAAATCGTTTATTCATCGGCGAAATTATATCCGTCAGAGTAGCATCAGAAGCGTCTAGTCTAGTCGGAACGAGTGATAAAGTGCACTAGTAGCACTATCCCTATCATATTATCCACACACACATGACATGGACATACAGTACGTATATTATTATCTGCATACTACATACGCCGGTCGGCAACATACACACTACATACTACAGAATACACCTAGTATCTGCATTCCAGTGACAATCGATCGATCAACAGACACTTGATATACAAGAGCCATGTCTGTCGCACGAGCTAACATCGAGCCGTACGCTTCTGAATTTCGATTATTCCCCATCGCAGTACAGTATATACAAATATAGCACACCAACGTGTGCTCTGTATTGTGTACTAATATAACACACGTGCCCCGTACAGCCGCTGTCACACTTGATATCGCATTAAGAGGTTTACCATTATTACCACTATTATTATTTTATATGCCATTATCATTGTTATTGTTATTGCGCTCAAAATATTCGACAAAAAACCGTGACTAATCACTCCTATCCGCTTGATACAGATACTGATACAAATGCTACAATAAATGTCTTTTATTGTATCGCATTATCATGATAATGTGGCCGTACCTCTAATATAACTCAAATTATTCAATAGACCAGTCTTCAATTTATATTATATCTATATTTTATATTTTATATTTATCAGTTAACATTACACTATTCTTCTGTGAAAAATTACTCTACCCGCAAGTGTCGCACTTTATATGAACTGAGATTAATTATTTTAGTTAGTCATAAATTAATAAATTATCTCGCAAGAACCAGCTATTTATTCAGTCCGTATATTATTTTTGATAGGAGAATCTCGATAAGTTATTTAAAATTTATCGAGGGTTGGAGTTGAAGAAGTTTCATAAGTTTATCTAAATTTATTAATTTTATTTTATTTAGCTCAGGAAATTTTTTGCTAATTATTGTTAAAGGTCAATTTTCGATTCTAGTAAAAATTTTTCTGTTATTTATAATTATAATCATAATATTAATAATATTAATCATAATTATAATAAAAATTATTATTACAATAATAATAATAACAATTTCAGAAAAAGAAAAATTACTCAGAATAAAAATAATTTTCATTAAAAATTTCAAATAATTATTTCTGTATTTTTAATAATTTTTCCATTGGAATTTTATAAAAATTTCCATCCCGAATAAAAGTAACGAGCTCTAAAATATTCAGCGCAATAACAAGAATAATTTTTGACATTAGCAATTGTAATACGAACTAATTACAAAAATTACCCCTCGAGGATTATGAATTCCGATTATAAATTCTAAATTATTCAAATTCACAGTAACTATTTCCATCAAAATTCCACCAAATTATCCGGCATTAGTTTTTCCAGCGTTGACAAAATCGGAAATCGGAGCAGCGCTTGGACATCTATGTCAGAGCCGATGTATAAATTTAAAGGCTGATAATACCGTGTATCCATGTGTGTATGTATATAATGGCTGAAAAATTACAGCGATTAAGGCAGAAAGCATCCACCTCTGTCCGCCATTTTCTCACAACACCTGCGAATTACCGCGTAATTGCCGCGCCTTCCATCTTCTGGCTATCCGTCCATGGGAACTCGAGCCATTTCATTGTCTAACACCGCTCGCGTCTTTCGTCTTTCCTCTTGTATATATACACAATATCCAACAGAGCAGACTCTCCTTTTCTCTCTTAATCTTTTCCTCTATGCGCATCCAGACACTTTAGCTTCAGGTTTAACTCCATACCACGGAATCCCTGACTTGTATACTTGTATACGTACACACACAGACACACACACTGCAGCCTGCACCGGGTAGTGTGTTGAGCCTCGCTCGAGGGTCCGCGAGAAGTGAGGCATAAGCAATAATAATAATACCCATGTCGAATCAAAAATTTCACCTGAGTACTTACTTTTTTATCAGTACACTTGTTTTTAGAGTTTCCTTTTGTTATTTTTATCATGCCGAGGCTCTGCGTGCACGATTTTTATTTATTTTCTATCATTACTTCTCTTTCCTCTTTCCTCAGCCAGGGCTTTTATTTTTATTTTTATCAATTACTTTTTGTAGTTATCTCGGTAAAAGGTATAGTACTGCACTAAGAGAGCTTGTAAATGCCCTACCAGGATTCTCTATTATATATTATATTATATATAATATATATGTATTATATATTGCCGAGAGAAGCTTCAGTCTCAGTCTCGGTAGCCGTGTTGAGTTAAAACTTATTTTATCATCGTCAAAGGAAATTTAGTAATGAAAGAATAAATCAACAGCAACATCAGTAATAATATGAGAGCGTTGCACTTTGAAGCGAGACGGAGACTTGTCGTGGTGAATTATTCAAGGTCGACAACCATATATGTATGAGTTCGTAGTTTGTATGTGTGAATTGTACGGAGGTATTATATGCATGTATATGCATGATGTTAATCCATTGATTAAATCCGCGCGATCTACGGAGACTAACCTTGTAATTATGATCGTGTGAGAAAATAAACCGTGGCAAATGATTTGAGTGGTAAGTTGGGTGCTGTTACAATCAGCAACACGCACGGAACCAGTTACAGTATAAGTAACATAACCAGTCGTCTTAGGATCCCCTGCTGTCGACATTTACCACATCAGATCTATAATATAAGTATAAGTATCCTTCTTTCTTACATATCAACATTTATCAACATATAACATATAACATTTGTGTAGGTATGCGTACATTAATTTATATGCCTGCATAAAGAGGTATGCATTAAGAATACTAACTCACAACTCACTTGTCTTCATCCACTCCACTCAAAGAGGAGTGTGACTGCGACTGAGACCGACATAACCCTGCACCGACTTATTCGCACCGACCGTAAAGCAAATAACTACACGTGTCCAATTAGAAACGCAAGGTTCCGCCACCGGCGATCGGCGAAATTTCTATTGTGGCGTCGATCTGCCTAAGATTTATCATTAATTTGTGACTAGCAATCTTGCATTTTGCTTTATTAAATAATTACTTTTGTTTAATTGCACTGTACTTTTTTAACTATTGGCGTTCTTAAAGATATAAGCTCATCACGATGTTACGCTCATCGAGAGCTTTCATTTGAGTACCCACATGTATTTTTGATATATTTTTCATATATACATATATATAAAATATATAAATATATGAAAAATTGATGTGGGTACTCAAATGAAAGGTTTCAATTAGTGTAATGTCGAGGTGAGCTTATATCTTTGAAAATTTCAATATTTCACCAAATATTTATTAAATTGCACTGTACTTTCTTTACGATAGAGATTTTTAAAGATATAAGCTCATCCTGATGTTATACTCATCAAGAGCTTTCATTTGAGTACCTACATGCATTTTTCACATATTTTTCATATATACATATATATGAATATATAAAATATATGAAAAATTGATGTGGGTACTTAAATGAAAGGTCTTGATGAGTCTTATATCAGAATGAGCTTATATCTTTAAAAATGTCAATAATTAACGAGATTAAAGGTAATTTCTTAATTATGGATCTAAAGATTGAGCATTTTCGAATGCAGCCTAAATACTTATCATCATAAATTGACTATTAGTGATACCAAATTTAACCATAAAAACACATTTTATCATATAAATACACTGGCCACAAAATTTTGCTTATTCTCTTAATAATGTAGATTATGATTACAATTATTCAGGGATTTTATTATTTTGTCGGTTCATTAAGCTTTGTTGTTTTCATACAATAGTTTGTAGTTTGTATTGTAGTTGATTGAATTTCTCGAGGTTACAACAATTTTTTTTGAGTAATTAAATTGGGTAATTTTTTATTATTCTTTTGAGCATTAATCGCTCTTATGCGCAATAATTAATTGTGAAAAAAAATTAATTAGTTTTTGGAGTAGTTATTACTGAATTTTTTTAATTAAAAATTTTTTTTATTGTTGCTGCGTAGTAAATTTATTAATTGTAATTCAAGTAACGTCTCTGTATCACAATAATAATAATATTAAAATGACGTAATATTTTATTAAGAATAAAAATTAGACAGTTAGAGCTTGTAATGTTTATAAAAAATAAATTTAAGTAATACAAGAGTTTCCTTGACTTCCGAACGATAAGATATTTTAACCGAAAAGCGTCAAGTGCTCCAATCATGGCTCGTTATTGCCAGCAATTATGATAATAGTATACCTGGAGCACGAGAAAGCCGCCGTGTATTCAACTCGAGCCTTACATTACATTAGTTTAGCGCTCTACTCACTCATACAACTGAACCTCGAAGATCGAATATAATAATACAAGATCAGAGCTTCTTCCTTCCTCGCTATGAATTCTACAATATAAGTTTTCTCTATCTAACTGTATGCAGAGATATTATTATTGTTATTATTATTATTATTATTATTATTATTATTATTATTATTATTATTATTATTATTATTATTATTATTATTATTATTATTATTATTATATTATTATTATTATTATTATTATTACGGAACCGCGTGATGCTGAGGAGCACCTTGACCAGTCCGAGAAGGAGTAGAGGATCAACCCGGGGTCTATTAATCATATAAATGGTTCATTACGACGCGGAATATTATACTCACCGCGATAATTACGATAAAATTACCGGGACTGGCACTCGGCTGTAGGCTCACCGCTAGACAGAGACATACCTGGTCGGGGATACAACCTGACGCAATAATATATAATATAGAGAATCGGGACGATGGAGATGGAGACTAACCTACGTCAGGCGAATTAAATTTGTCTATAAAAGTCATTTTAGTTAAACGTCCGATGTTGATACAGTACATAATCCTGTCATTATAATTTCTGTAACTACTTTTCTTATGACAATCACGTTTCACTAGCTTCCGTTTATAATAACCATCACGTCAATCACTCTGCACGATATACGATATGCATTATACATTTTTGCTATGACTTTGTTTTTTATTAATTATTAATTATTGTATGGTGTAAAAACCGTTAAATTTTTTCAAGGGCTCGGTTCGTTAAGGACACGGAAGATTTTAATAATTGTAACTAGCAACCTTGCAGTCACTCATCAAGAGCGTTTATTTGAGTACTGACATGCATTTTTATAGATTTTTCATATATACATATATATAATATATATATTTTGAAGATATAAGCTCATCCCGATGTTACACTCGTCAAGAGATTTCATTTGAATACCCACATGCTTTTTTGATATATTTTTCATATATACATATATATAATATGTATAAATATATGAAAAATCGATGTGGGTACTCAAATGAAAGGTCTTCATAAGTGTAACGTCAAAATGAGCTTATATCTCTAAAAATGTCAATAGTTCACGAGATACAAGGTCATTTCTTAATTATTTATCTAGAGATAGAGAAAAGACACAACTCCAAGATTTTTCCAAAATTTTGCTTATTCTCTTAATATAGTTATAGATTATTAATTCTTGGTAAAAATTCTCTAAAAATATTTTTTATAATTTATTTAAATTATAATTGAAAGCTAAAAAAATCAAACTGAATTTTTAAAAGTGATATTAATTTAACGGGACTTGAATAAGCGCCGCACGTGCGATCGTCTCGACAAACAAAACTCGGGCTCGATTGACGCGTCGGTGGTTTTCCAGAGAAATAAGAGATAAATTGTTGCGAGCGCACGTCCGAAAACGATATATTCCCTCAGTAGCACTCCACTCACTGCTTTATCCTCCTGGCCGCTCAGTCTAACGTTTATAAAATAAAGAATAAAAAATCTAACGGACAATTAAGAGAACTCTTGAGAGTTTTAAACTCGACGTATTTGCTTCATCTCCTTCCACCTTCCACGAGAATTCTCTCGAGTATTTTGTCGTCTTGCCAGTTGTTTCCTTCTTTTCCACATACCCGTCCTCCTCCTTTTCCTCCTCTATTGGCCTTTCCCACTCGACGTCTACTTTACTCGAATGCGGATAGAAGGACTAGACGAGAGAAAAGGACTAGAAGAAAAGTTCCCCAAGAGCGACTAGACTTTACTCGGTTCACTCGTTGTTGTGCAAAGCTCGAGCCACCCTCTTTCTCCTCCTTCAGGTCCTCTGCGCGATAAACAAAACCAATGTCTTGTTTTCCCAATAGAATGTCGGTTCTTATTCTGCATTCGTGTTAGAGCAAGTCCCGAGCGTCTCGAGTCTCCACGGCTTTGGTTTTATCCTTAAATTTTTCCCAAGACATATTTATTCACACAAATTGCCTTTTTTTTTTTACTTTTATGTCTTCTTATTTATTATAATTCCATCCCAACAAGTGTGGAAATAAATTCGACGGTGTTTTACTTGATAACAGATATAATAGCGGAGCTTAATTTTCATTGAGGTGGGGTTTCATTTGGTCTTAGATTATCTTGACGGACGGGCAAATAAGGGATAAAATTAGCAAGCTGTGGTATGCCTGGGGCTGAAGAAAAACGCAGCCTAGCTGGTTCATTAAGTTCTCCGTGCCAGCGGTGTCCCGGGTTATTCGCTTGGCGTTACAGCGACGGAGTATAAAATAAAATAAAAGTAAAAAATATAAAGAGCGAAGAAATGATTCGATTGCGCCATTCTCCCTCTCCCTTAGTGTAAATGTATGTGTACTCCGATTTGTATATTTGTATATATACAGATAGAGGAACGGCGGCTACTAAGCGACCGTGATCCTAGGCTCCACGGTTAATTAACGCTACCGCCTTGAGCTTTAAAAATCTTCCAGACCTAAGATATTCAAAGCGACTACGAAGGTCATTGCTTTCATTTACTGGTTAGGTGAATCGTGCTCGTGAATGCATATAAGCCCTCATTCTCAATTACAACTAAATACAAATTTAACATTTATATATATTCATTTATTTTGGAGTTTTTTTAAATCCGAGCTTGCATTTCAATAAAGGGACGATTAAAATTCTTTTTTATCCACGGAATAAATCGGGTTTAATTACACAACTACGAATTGTTTTTTGAAAAATAATTCCATGTATAAATAATTGTTTAAAATATTTATAATTTAATGAAGGTCGCAATTTAAAAAAAGGCATTTTACATTCATAGCTCGCAATATATTCCACTGTTATTCCCTTTTAATCCGACTTATTACTCCAATACAATATCCGCCGCTGGAAAACACTAGTCGCAATGTACAAACCCCGTTTATTTATTTTTTTAAAAATATTATACATACAAAACTCTAAATCGCGCTTTCGTTGCGTCAAAGCTCCACTCTGTTGATAATCTAAAAAATATCTCCCAGCCCGTTTCAATTTCAATGATCGTGCTGGTTTTTAGGTATTGAGCACCATTAATACTACAATTTTAAATATTTTCCAATGTAATATGTAACTTGATACGATACAAAATCCCTCATTATCACAAAACAGCAACAAACATTTTTTTTCCGTGAGCTAGAAAATATTTTTTTTTTCACAAATATAAATAATGACAAAGGTTAGTCACCCTCTTTGATCATAGCTGACATTTATATTGTTGTACATACAAATGCGCATATTTATACATCCATACAATACACATACATACATACATTCATAAATATAAAAGTGTAACACATCTTGTGATAAATAAATCAGAGTGTATTTCTGTCGATGGTAAACTTTTTAACTTTTTGCTTTTAAGTATGATAACCTCTATATTTTTAGATTATCTATCACACATACATACTTATAGCTTATAGCACATATATACTTATAAGTTATGAACGTATAATCATTTAAAAAATGAAAAACCCGACGTTGACGTTTACTAAACACGACGACACCCGTATTTATGATTTCATAACTAAGAAAAGAATATTACATATCGCTAACACCACCTTACACTTTTGTAAGTCGAATCGATACGATAATATAGCTTATATATAATACAAGCAAAGTCTGGCTGGTGAGAATGGGTGCTTGAACTCTTTATATTTATCCAATAATAACAACAATATTTCCACCCCCACCTCCACCTCCACTGGGAAAGATGTATCATGCATGATTTTAAATATAAATAAAAAAAAAAACAATGACCACGTCATAGTAACACTCTTATACTGACATGTGGTGTAAAGTATAGCTGAAGAAGCTTTCAGCACTCTACATAATACATAGAACACATGTCAAGCTATTCTTCGCTCTCATTATTCCATCAACTATTTAATAGAAAATATGTATGTATAGATGTATGGAGACCTAGACAGATCTCGAGAGTGTATAAGAAGATCTTGGAGATAACACGTGTCTGAAGGTGGTTGATGGATGTCGGTACACGTGAGAATAATTCCGTCGATAGATTAGACAAGTGAGTTAAGTCTAAGGTATGGTATTATGTAGAGTGTCTATGTAGAGGAGCGACAATTGCGCGCGCAAATCACCTATTACCATCAGATGGGAATGCGGTGTGCGGTGTAGAGCATAAGGTACAAGGTATGAGCCAGATATAAGGTAGTAGCCGGGTAGGTGACAGCGAGGTTTAAGGGGTTGAGCTCCTACTGTTGCACCGGGGGTTATGTGTAAGGGTGATGGCGCATTACAAGGGTGACACGCACGGCTAGACCGATTATATCGATAATAGCTCCCTTGAGAATTGATCCTGTCTATAGTCACTAACTCGCAACTCGCCCCTGCATGAGTTTCTCATCGTGAATCACTACCCGCTTTCTTTTCTTGCTTTTTTATCTCTATATCCATACAAGTTCTTAAAGTACGTGTACATATAAACTACATATACATATAAATATGTGTATATATATCACGATTTTCACGCTCTCCTGTCCCCCTTTGTTCGAGTTTTTGTTGTAAATTCTTCGTTTCATTATTTAAGCAATCTAATACCTTGTCATCTGTGTAAAATGGATCTGTATTGTCGCACACAACAACAGGTATTTATATATATATATATATATATATATATATATATATATATATATATATATATATATATATATATATATATGGATTTGTATTGTTAAAATAAACCGCAAGAGTTTATTCGAGCGTTAAATATAATTGCCGTGAGTTTAAAACAAGTTGTAATAAGTTGTAACAGGGAGTTGTTCGAGCAAACTGTGTTAATTTATTTATTTTTTTTTAACTATATAAATATAGTTGTTTATTTTTTTTTTATTAACAAAGAAGAGCTTAATTAGGGAAAACCGATAGTAATTTGTGCGATAAACGACATAGCTGAGTATAAATTACAGAAAGTGGTTTATTGATTGGATATTTTTGGTATTTGCTCGAGTTTTCTCCTGAAACTCGCTATATTTGGATTAATTGGTATTGGTATTGATATAAATGTTATAGTTACGTCCAGTTTGTTTTATTGAAACCCCGTGTGTGTACGCGCCACGTAGCATTATGCATTTAGTAGTTAAAAGATAAAATTTACAAATAAGGATAATGCTCGTTAATGCTAGCTACAATAATTTGGTATCGTTATCGGCCGCGAGTGATGGCTAATAAAACACTGACATTATGATCAGATAAACAATTAAATGTCCTATTTATCATCGAGAGCATTATAATAATGATAATAATAATGGATATTTATTTATTTATCTCAATTAAACGCGACTCCACAATCGGACATCGGACGTATTTACTAAAAATCCAGAGCAAGTTCAAGTGAGATATTCGATCGCTTTAAATAGAAGTAGATAGCGATCCACTTTTGATATTTTTAATGAGCAAAAATTAGCGTAATTACGGGTAATTACCTTTAGTCCTCCCATTCTATCATTTATTTTAGTACTCCGTATATGTGTCCATAGATTTGATAATCATCTGTTAGATTCGAAATTCGCGCATTTAGTGCATCAGTTTAATTTCTACGGTAATTATCGAAAGTGCATCGATTGTTTTGTATTACTTGAATTGTTATCGAAACTCTGGCAAATAGAGATTATAATTCCCGATATATATATAAATGTATTGACAATAAATGAACGGATCGAGGATTGTCGCTGTGTGAAAGTTTAATATTATTGACGCGACTTCTATTGATACAGTTTAACTCTTCAATATAAAATAGATATCTTCGAATAGTTTTTGTCGTGTTAAATTGATGAGTTTTTTTTTTACGGAAATGGAGTGAATGTAAAGTATGGAAAAGAAAAATATTTTTCTGTTTTACTTCTCACATTTAATCATTTTAGAGTTTGAGATAAGTAATGAAACTTTCAACTTTATGATATAAAAAGAATTTTATTCTCGATCTGTTGAACCGTTCGCTTTCCGATAGAATGATTTCCACTTTAAACTTTGGAAATTATTATTAAGTAAATAGTAAAATATCTAATAAAAGTTTTTCAAAATAAACTTCGTTTGAATTAAAAGTACTTTAATAAAAAAAAAAAAAAAAAAAAAATTCTCTTTAAAAAAAAAATCATTTTTAATGATGAAAATAAAGTTAGCCGACATCTAAAAATTTATATGATTTTTTTTATTAAAGAATTATTACAAAAAATTAAAAAAAAATTTTTTTCATTTGTTAAAAACTTCAAAAACTTTAAGTGCAATTTTTTAAAAATATTTTTTAGTTATAAATTAATAAATTAAGCAAAATAAAAAAATTATAACTGTCGGCTAACTTTATTATTATTTTTTAATGAAAGAGGAAAATTTTTGATCTTATAATTTTTATTGATTAAAAATAATTAAACTTGAAAAAAATTTTTTTTTCCTGCTTTTATTTATTTTTAAACGTGATCAAAGTTAAGGTCTTTAATATTTTCCCAGAATCTGATCAAACCGAAACTTTCGGATAGGAAGTTGAGACATCATTACGGCAAATTTTATAAAAATTACGTCACAAGGCCAAAAAAATTTTGATTTACTCGACAAGACTCCATGAAGAAAAGTATAGAACAAGATATGAGGCGAGAACAATAGCGATAAAGACTGTGTGACGAATGAACCGAAAAGAAACTTGATTCACGCGCATCTCGAAAACATACTTTCGTTTATTTAAGAAGAATTGAATTCCTATCAAAGCCGAGAGAGGAGATACCTGAATAATAGAACAAACTAGCATAGAAGCAGAGAAAGAAAAACTGAAACTACCTGAGAATATTGTACACCTCAAACGTATAGAACTAAAATCCCGTGATATAGGTAGAGGAAAATATATATGAAAGCAAGGTTGGAAGTTTGAGCCGTAGCCGGTCTGGATGGAAGAGAAGCTGAGGATGAGGCCGAGGCTGTTCACCCGAGCATCGGGATAAGCGGATTTAAACTCGGCTTCTTATGGAGAATGGGAATCTAGCAACAATTCTAACAGGAGCGAGCCCTCTTCAGGCGTCTCATCTCCCTATACTACGCCATTACCGACCGCTCTGCTAATACTATTCTTGCCGTACAGGGTTGTACGGTGGCCATCGCTATAGTTATACCATTAATGCACCTTTGCTTTTTATAACCACAAAAGTCGCCCTCGACTCATCCAAAGCGGACGCTTCAGTTGCTACAAAAAATAGTACAATGTAATAATACAATGTTTCGTGTTTCCTACTTCGAAAATTGTACTTCTCAGTTCTCGGGACTGGACTTACCGGCGGTTAACACGTCTTATGTGGCATTTGTGAAATTAGACGCACTCTGGACACTCGAGAGCTAATACTTTGTTTCATTGTCCTGTTGTCAACAAAATAAGGGATTTACAACAATATTGTCGTGGTAAATCTTCTAAAAACATCAATACGCTACTAAAACTCTCAACTCAACATTTTTTCTTTTATTATTATAGTCTTCTCTCGACACTGTCTGAAATAAAGCTTGTATTATTATTCCAAAAATTACAAATTCCGTAATATTATTTTAAAATAACAAACTTACGAACTGGAATAATATTTGGCGTATTACCCAAATACAGACCGATGACCACAGATGTTCACCTGGACCGGCTACAGGTATAAAACAAATTTTTTCTCATCCGTTCTCACTTAAAGTATCTACTTCTCGCCTCTAACTCCCTACCCGGGTTCGGGGCCAAATAAAAATATAAATCTGTTATGTTCACAACTTTATGTGGATAATATTCGTTTTAGGTCTTTATAACCACCAATAAACCCATTATACAATATATTTTCACGTAATTACCACGTAAATACAAACGTACAGTATTGTAAATCATAATCTCTAGAGTTAACAAAAAATCACGCTCGAATTCTAAATTCTCGGCAGTAAAACGTTTTCCAAAGCTTCTAATTTTAATACATTACAATAAATCTTTTTTTTTTTATTGTACTGAATAATTTATTACACTAATAATGTCGTATATGATCAATTAAGATGTATTTTTCTTGTTACATCTATTTTAAAAAGGATTTAGAAGATTAACGGTGTCATCTTGTCAGTTTTTATACTTTAAAAAAATATTAAATTAAAAGATACTTACAATATGTACAGTTATTACAGATAAATACCGAGATTTTGAGATTTAGAAATTTAATTAATTCATTTTTTTTATTTAATAATCTTTTGGAATAAATTTTAAAAATAATTTCACTGTTATAAGTAAAATAATATTAATGATAAATTAATAAAAAAATTATCTCAAGTCAAATAAATAATTTTAAAATTATTTTGAAGAGTTTTATCGGCTTGAAAAAATTTTTAAATTAAAAAATTTAATTTAATTTAAGACAATTAATTTTTTTATCACCAAAAAAATGTTTGAAGCCTTGAAAAATTATCAAAATATAAGTTCCTAATTACATTATAGTTGGCCAAATTTATCCAACAATAATGAAGACATTTTTAATTTGAAAACCACGATAACAATTAAATTATTGAGGGTAATATCGGATAGTCTGGTCAGCATTTGAATGATTCCCCTGAGCGAAGTATTATCAATCATTGGTGGGCGGTTTTGAATAAAAACCCGGAAAATAAACCAAAATATTAATCCCCCGAGTATTTTTTAATTCGGAAAAGCGAGATGAGAGTGAACCAAGGGAGATAGTTTTGCACAGCCAGCTCCCGTGTGCTCGGGGTTGGTCCCAGTCGCTGCGGGGGTCGTCGATAGGCATAGCAGGAACTCGTCGCACGGGCACACGGCACGGGGGAGGTAAATAACGCGAATCGAAGGGGCGAGGGCACGTCAGAACGCCGATGATTAATATCGTTGCGGCATGCAATCGGATCAAACGCAAACTCACACAAGCATCCAAACATATCCACACATAACAGGTTTACAGTGAGCGGGCGCAGATGGGAACATGAGAACAGTATTAGTATTAGGTGTCCTACTGATGGCAATAAGACCAAGGGAGAATTATTCATGTTGCCATAGAGATCTATATCACGATAGCAGACGCTCCGTTCTAGTCAGGTCTAGTCTAGTCTAGTCTAGTCAGCCTGCCCTGTCGTATCATCCTCACCCACAGGATTCGCTGGTTATATATAAGCTATAAACTATCAACCATAGATATAGAGTACTGACTACTGATGACTGGGTTGCATCCTATGCACCCACGCCAAGAGCTCACTTTGTGGCTGCTAAAAGTCGACTCACTGATTATCGATCGCCTTTGATGATGCCTTATGAGCCTTACTAATCCCTTTAGACTCCTATTGCTTCTTTCTAATTAGCCATACTGTGATATAACCAACGTACATATTATTATTAAGCTTAATTTGCGTCAGACATTACATTGTGTCTATTCGCTTTGTCTTAATTAATTAGTCGTTTATAATGACAGTAAATTTTTGGGAAAAATATTTTTTATCTTATAAATTTATATGAATATTAAAAAATTTCCATCATTTTTAAAATTTTACAAAATTTATATTATTAAGAGAATAAGAAATAATGACTCTTAGTAAATTGCACTGTACTTTTTTAACTATTGACGTTTTTAAAGATATAAGCTCATCTTGATGTTACACTCATCAAGACCTTTCATTTGAGTACCCACATCAATTTTTCATATATTTATATACATGTATATATGAAAAATATATCAAAAATGCATGTGGGTATTCAAATGAAAGCTCTTAATATGTTTAGCATCGAGATGAGCTAATATCTTTAAAAAAAAGTCCATAGTTAAGAAAGTACAGTGCAATTTAACAAATATCCCGTGAACTATTGACATTTTTAAAGATATAAGCTCATCCCGATATTACACTCATCAAGACCTTTCATTTGAGTACCCACATCAATTTTTTATATATTTCATATATTTATATACATATGTATATATGAAAAATATATCATAAATGCATGTGGGTACTCAAATGAAAGCTCTTGATGAGTGTAACATCGGGATGAGCTTATATCTTTAAAAACGTCAATAGTTAAGAAGGTACAGTGCAATTTAACGAAATTCATTATTTAATAAAGCAAAATTTTATTTATTTATAGTTCACAAGTCACGGCAGTCACATAGTGCAAGATCGCTAGTATATATTGAAATATTAAAAGTATAAATTTATTACTATTTTACAACAAAAATATAAACTTTTTTGATTAAAAATTTTCAATACAATGAACCAATAAAATATTTATTAAATTAAATTTTTTACGCCGGTAATATTGTTAAATATACAGTATAAAAATAATGAAAAAAAAAAATTTAATGAAATACTTGAGTAATCTCCCGGTTGGGAAATTTAGTGATTGAATAAATTTAAAAAGATGGATGGATGATCAATATATACTCTGGGGATTATCAAAATGCGCAAAATGAAAATATATACATAGTAATAGATAGAAGGCTAGATGAATTCCAATATACATACATATATGGCCAGCGAGGAATTGATAAACATGAATATCATTAATACAACGTATAAAAGCTCGGCAAATGTTGACAATATAAACAAACTATAGTTTCCAGTATGAACAATGTTTGCCGACAAACTTGTTCGTCGAGGCGGTGCGACAAACATGAACACCAAATGCTCATCCGGTGTGTGAAAATGCTCCACGGGTTTAATTTACAAAGAGCCAGACCTGTCCCTGTCCCTCTCCCTATTCATCCAGTCCCTCATAGTCATACTCGACAAATTGTGGGTAATACGCACTTTAATCAGCAGAAACTGCGGCTAAAAGTAAACTCCCTGAATAGAATAAAAAACGCTTATTATATATCATATATTTATGTATAATATAATGATATACACACTCGTATCATTAACAAGTGTTATTCAAAGTCCAAGTTTAGTTCTGGTGCTCAAGACTGAGCCGCTGGTATCTGCCCGCGGAACAAAGACGGACACCAGAGGCAGACTAAATCGAAATGGAGGACAGTATGCACAAGTTCTCTTCACAGAATATGTATGGGTCCAGAAATGGGTACTACTCGAAGCTAGGACATGAATAATTTTACATAATGTATACCATATATAATATCATACATATACATCATATATATATATATATATTCCGGATTATGCCTCCGAGCTAGGTAAACGACACTACCGACACTACACTACACGTATACAGTTAGGCGTAAGGTATAGTTTAGACATACTCTTGCAATACATACCAGTTTCCTGCGGTCTTCCATATTGTAACTACACTGTACATTAATAGAAGAATTTATTAACTTGCTAAATTGAAATTATTATTGTTTTTTAATTTTAATAAATATTTTTTGAGAAAAAAAAAATTTTTAAATTCAAAATTCAAAATCTATATTAAGAGAATAAGATAAATTTTGTGTCCAGGATAGTCGTATGATAAAATTGGTTTTTTAAGTGAAATTTAGTGTCATTGCAAAGATCTTGACTTGAATTTGTGCCTTTTCAAGGTTTTTATTTCATTCTCACCGATAGTTAATTTATTATGATAAATATTTAGGCTGCATTCGAAAATGCTCTATCTCTAAATGCATAATTAAGAAATGACCTTGTATCTTGTGAACTATTGACATTTTTAATTAAAGATAAGCTCATCCCGACATTACACTCATTGAGACCCAACAACTTTCATTTGAGTACCCACATCAATTTTTCATATATTTTATATACAGGGTGTCCCAAAAGTCACGGACGCCATTGTAGCATCTGATGAAAAAAATAATTCTAAGACGAAAAGTCCTTAGCCATTTTTCAATTAACCGCATAGATAATTAATTATTAATTAAAAATAACGTCTCTTTATTTGTTAGAGAGAGAGCGCCAGTGTCTAGTAAAGCATGTGCCAAACAAAAACACAACTAACTGTATGACTAACTAGTTTCTATAGCTAACGTAGTCACACATATTTACTTACACATTCACACGTGCAAGCGTCTTCGTTGGAACGCACTTGACTTGACACTAGCGCTCTCTCTCTAACGCATAGAAGGACGTTATTTTAATTAATAATTAATTATCTATGCGTCTGATTAAAAAATGGCTAAGGACTTTTCGTCTCAGAATTATTTTGTTTATCAGATGCTACAATGGCGTCCGTTACTTCTGGGACACCCTGTATATTATATAATTATATATATGTATACATGAAAAATATATCAAAAATGCATGTAGGTACTCAAATAAAAGCTCTTGATGAGTGTAACATCGGGATGAGCTTATATCTTTAAAAATGTCAATAGTTAAGAAATTACAGTGCAGTTCAACAAAATTCATTATTTAATAAAGCAAAATTTTATTTATTCGTAGTTCTCAAATCACGGCAGTCACATAGTGACTGCAAGGTTGCTAGTTGACACTCTTAAAGAAAACAATCTCTTATAAATAATTATCAGTCTTTTTTTTTATAAAAAGTAATTTTTTTTTTTTATTGAAAAGTATCAAAAGTGAATTTTTTTCAGTGTATTATATATTAAAAAATCCTTCTATCAGTTCACACAATATGTTACAAGGCCTCTCACATATTAAACATAATCCATCACTTAATCCAGAAAAAAAAAAAGGCAATTACAACCCTCTTGAGTTAAAATTATATAATTGAAGGTTTTTGGAATAAAAATGATGAAGATGAAGATGGAGTTTGGAGCCGGACCAGAATCGATCCGTCATTAGGACAGAGGCTGCTCCTTTTAACTTTATCTCCCATTCCTCAGAATATACATATATAGCAGAGTCCGTCTTATCCACGTACTTGCAGTGTTCTCGTCTGATGGCCGAACCGTTCAATTGGATTACGAATCCTCGTCGGATGTACGAGGGTTCAGTAACGATGCTCAGCAAATTCAGCACCGATTAACTTTCATCACCAAGACTAAAACAAAGTCCGTCTTTACTTATCGTCTGGTCTTAACTTGCCTCGGAAAATTTTATTTCATCTAGATCCCGGCTTTTCCACCCCTTCTTTTATTTTATTACTCATCCCTTATCCTCGTCCACTTTTTTATCCTCATATTCCGTTTTATTTTTTCTAGTCTGCCATACTTATATTATTAATCCTGTTTGCGTCTGATCCCCATGGTTACGCCCAGAAATGAACC
Source organism: Cotesia glomerata (assembly GCF_020080835.1). Lineage (NCBI taxonomy): Eukaryota > Metazoa > Arthropoda > Insecta > Hymenoptera > Braconidae > Cotesia > Cotesia glomerata. Next base: position 6,997,794 of record NC_058164.1, read on the forward strand.
GAGATATGCGTGCCCGTTAGACATTACGCTACATAACATGCCGTTTCCAAATCGGAGACTAATTTCCAAGAAGCCTTTACTTTTATTATTGCACAAGTACAACTCGTTCTTTTCTTTAGTCGGACTAATGTCACCAAACAAGTCATAGTTACTCGCACTTTACTTTTTAATAATATACTTCAGCGCAACCTAACCCCTTATACGATATAATAACGAGTAAAAATAGGTACCCAAGAGAAAAAAATTCTTAAAAAAATGTATAAAAATTTTTAACAATTAAAAAAGATTTTTTCATTTATTAAGTATAAAAAAATTACTATAAATTATTGACGGCTTTTTTTAAAAAAATTCATGATTTTTAAAATTTTAAATTAAGTTAATTTTTTAATCATCGTACTAAAGTTTTTTTCGCTTAATCATTTTTTTAAATTATTAGTTTCTCTAATTTAGACAAATAATATCTAATTTTCAACCAAGAATCTTTAATTTAAATGTAATTTTAAAGTTTCTGATTATGAACGCAAACAAAAAGAGTGTTTTGAAAAAAGAACTATAAAATTTCCAAAAGATTTCTTTAAATTTTCGATTGTGTATTTAAAACTCCGAGATTTTTTCCCACACTGAAAAAAAATTAACTTTGTTCAAGAGAAAAATTCTTGAACCAAAGATATAATTTTGAAAAAGATAATTGTCTTAAATCAAGACGAAAAATTCTTAAATCAAGTAAAATTTCCTTAAATCAAGAATATTACGTTCTTCAAAATTATATAGAAAAAATAATTTACTTGAATCAAGTAAATAATTTTGAACAATTTTATCTTCTTGATTTGAGTAGAAAAATTCTTAAACTAAGAAATTTTTCTTGGTTTAAGTCAATTTTATTTGATTCAAGAATTTTTTGTCTTGATCCGCGGCAATAAAACTCTTAAAAATTATTTTCTTGGTTTAAGAACTTTTCTCTTGATTCAAGTTAATTTTTTTTTCTGTGTATATACTTGATTCAAGAAAATTTTTTTTCTTTGCAATAAAGACTCTAAAATAGCATAACCTTATTTTTTCACAAAAGGCAAACAAGACTAATTTGTCCATAGCATAATTTCCAAGCATATCAATACTTTTTCGATAGCATTTACTTGAACTCAACATCAACTTTTTTCCACATACTTCATTATCATTATTATAACCATACTTTTAAAATACACACTTGATAACGAGTTCGATTCCCACGAGTGCATATGACCCAGTAGCAGTGTACTAACCATCAGAGAATCATTACCAATTGCTCCTCTAAGTACATTTATTCACCCAACCACTTACTTATATTTATAAATAAAACGCTTGACTGTTTGTTATTTAACCCAATAAAATATTTTTAATTAACACTGCGCAATCGATGTGATATCCGATAAGCCGAGAGCAACTTGGTAATCATCATTGGTGAATATATATTTAATTGGCAATTGGCAATTGACACTTCGGCTGGATCTAGATGAATTTTGCTCGGTAGCAAAAGCAGTGACACAGTTAATCTTTGTACTTACGCATATGATATCTCGTACGGCACACATATAAATTTATCGTTAATATATTATATTGAACCCCTCGGAGCTCGTACATCGGGCTGGGCCGGTGGTTGCTGGTTGCTGTCGGAGATAGAGAGGCGATGCCGGTAACCGGGAACCGGGAACAAGAAGAACAAGGGAGGAGAGCAAGAGACACAGGTACGGTAGACAGCTACCGTGCTCGGAGCTCTAGATGCAATGATTAAGAGTGATTCACGGTCCGTCCCGGACAGATGGCGGTTGCTTTCCTAATGAGTCGTAATTAATGGTTTAGGTATGCGTGTAAGCAATACCCAGTCACACTTTCTCAGAAAGCCTTTACTTATATATATATTAATACAGCCTTAATATAACTTTAACTTACCTCAACTTAACTTGTACCGATCGGCTGCTCAAACATAAATACTTGTATAAATATAAATATAAATATATACGGACGATTTTCAACTCAGCCTGGTGATGTATAATTCAAGGCAATAACACCTTTTTGCTTGCTTGGTCGCAAGGTACCGTTACCTACCTTACATCTTCAATAATGTGTGTATAAATTCTCTTAATTATTTTATTTTATTTTATTTATCGCTAATGACTCGGTAGAATCATATATAGTCAATAATAATGATAATAATTCGTAAAAAAAACTTTCACTTGTGGCCATATCTGAAAAATTCATGTCCATAGATGGTCTGTTAATAAAATTAGCCATATATGAATTTTAAACAAAGTTAGTTTTTAAATTTTCCGCTAGGTGGTGAATTGTCGCGAAATCTTCTCCTAACTAGAGACTTAACTTTGAAATTATAAGTTTTAAATTAAAAATAATTTTTTTTGACTCTTAAGAAGCTTATCAGACGTTGATTTTTAGTTTAATTATCTAAATAATAATAATAACTTATGGCAAAATAATAATTTGCTTGCCCGGTCTCCAGATACCGTTACCGACCTTACATCTTCAATAATATATGTGTAAATTCTCTTAATTATTTTATTTCATTTTATTTATCACTAATGACTTGGTAGAATCATATATAGTCAATAATAATGATAATAATTCTTAAAAAAAACTTTCACTTGTCACTAAATCAGAAAAATCCATGTCCTTGTATAGCCTGTTGATATAATTAGCCATATATGAAGTTTAAACAAAGTTAGTTTTTAAATTTTCCGCTAGGAGGCGAATTGTCGCTAAATCTTCTCCCAACTAGAGACTTAACTTCAAGATTATAAGTTTTAAATTAAAAATAATTTTTTTTTACTCTCGAGAAGCTTATCAGACATTGATTTTTGGTTTAATTAACTCAATAATAATAATAATTTATAGCAAAGTGATAATTTATAAAAAAAAATTTGCAGATATAATCCAGACAAAACATCCAAGTCGTTAAAGTATTTAGAGATCGCGTGTATATAAGTAAAACAGGATCGAGGCCCTTGTTGACGAGGTGAACTGGGGAGGGTGCTCAGTAGAAGTAGAGGAAAGAGAAACCCGGGTATTGGATAGAAGCTCGTGATGAAGAGCCAGAGAACTCACCCGAGAGAAAGGGTTAGGTTCAAGTTGAGCTTCGACGAGTTCTATCTAACTTGCTAGAGCAAATAACACCTGCCGTTCGTGTCGTGTAAACTTTTGCTCAAACTCTTGCTCAATGCTCCTATATATCCATCTACCTCGTCTATATATTAGTATATCTATACATCTATATATATATATATATATATATAAGGACAAGGAGGTTTATCCTTTTTCCTCAACTCTTGTTCCTTCAATCACGATTCACTCTCATTCTTTTCCTCGCTCTCCACAATCAAAAGTTACTATCGATATCATTCTCTCTGCTCTATCTATTCTACAGTGTTGTCAGTATTTAGTTGGGTGTTGGAGCAGCCATAGTTTTTGGTGAGAAGTTCGCTCCGTGATTCTCGAGTTAAATAGAAAGGAAATTGTTTTCTTTCTTGATTAACCAATAAAACAACAACAGCCAGCGGAGTTATTTATTAAATCATTTATTTCTGTCTTGTAACTCCTGTAATTACATATATTACATTACGGTATTGTATATTGAACGCCATATCAGTTAAAACTCCCTGCAAATGAACAATAAAAAGTCATTTAGTTGCTTAAACGAGTAAGGAAATTATTTAGAAAGTGTAGAAAGTGTTAATTGCCTTTTCGACCGGCTTGATTCGTTATTGAGTTTGTTTCATATATGTAATATCTTTTTAGTCAAATGAATAATTACTGTTTTTAGATTTATGCGTGGGTAATATAACTATAAACTAAATTGTTATTTTTCTTTCAAACAAAAAACACAATTATAATGTCGAAAGATTTTTCTTTTGAAATTTTATTTTTTTTTTCCCATTGCATCGAAATTTTCTCAAACTTTTTGTCCCAACTATCCAGTAGGATGATTTATGTCTCATTGCATGTTTAGAAAGTTTTACACAGCAATATAACTAATATAACCTTCAAAAAGTGATAAATTAAATCAAATAAACTTCTATTACTACAATTATTTCCCCTCTTCAGTGGTTATATTAACACACAAGCTTATTGTTAGAGCGGTTAGTCATATTCAGTTAGTCATAAATATATTCTTATATTCCATATATTACATATTTATTCAGTAGATATGACATTAACTATATGTATATGTATATATATGAGAAAAGATATTCGCGTGACCCATCAAGGGCGGCTAAGACCTAAGACCAAGTGATGATAGTCATATAGATATAATATATGACAAGGGACATGGGGTTTATGGTTTAAGCCTAAGGAAACTCGTGTCATATAACATACAGCTAACAACTTATAACGGAATGCATGGTGTTCGCACTTCCGGTTGCTGGTTTACTGTCACGCGAATTATTCTTTTTATTCAGCCATTTTTTTTTCATATCATTTATATTAATAATAATAAATGTTAAATAAAATTGACGGTGTCCATTGTCCATGTAAAGACCAATTGTTGACAGTAGTTTGCAATTTATTATTTAAATTTAAATTACAAGCCGGCAAACGCTAACGAGAAGAGGATATTTTCAACAAAGAGAATAATGTTTAATAATAATAAAAATGATAATTCGAATAAAATAGTTATTTATTTATATAGCACGAATATTACCACAGTAAAAATTAACTAATAATTACTCGAATTTGTAACGAGAAAAGGAAATTATTTTGTCAGAGATATTTTTACCACAAAACGCCGGATAATGTAATTTTTATTTTTGTTTATTATTCGGGAGCATTTAAAAGATAATTCCATTATTTGTATTAATAACATGATATAATAATATAATATAATGTGATTTAACATGACCGTGCATACCACAGCGGGTTTGCGTAGACAAAAGACAAAAGACAGTACCCATGTAAATAATACAATAAAATCGGGTCGCATAAACTCACACGAAGCATTTAATTGCAAAACATACCACGTACGTGTTCCCGAGTACAAGCGTTAATTCGCGGGTCTTTTGTTCGGGAAATCAAGTTCCGATCTACCGTTTATAATAGCGCCATTAACCCTTTCAAATTGGCTCTATCCACCAGACTACTTTTTTTATTTTAATTTTTATATTTTTTGACGAATACTGTCAATTATTATTATTATTATTATTATTTTAAACTTTGGAAAGTCAAAGGATTATTTTTGTACGAGTTAATTTTTTGTTTGATTTTTCATGAATTTTTTCCGGGGATTACTTATGGAGGCATGTGCCAGATACTCAATATTCACTGAAAAAAATTAATTATGACAAAAAAAAAGGTCCACTTGGATGGACATGTGGCATCTGGTGAAACAAAAAAATTTCAATTTCTCCAATTGAAGAAAAAAAATTCCTCCGAATTAATTTATTATTATTTTAAAAATAAAATTTTAATCCTCACAAGTCTAAAATTATAATAATCCTCATAAATAAGGGTTACACTCTCTCACAAGCGAATGTAATTATCTCGGCAGCAGTGGCAGGACTAAAGGAGAAGGACAATGATAATTGAATGTTAACTCGTAGCGGGAATACTGTCGGTTAATCGTTAGTATACCTAGATATCTACCGGCGTCGGAGATCTTCTGCGTGTACACTCTACCCTCTGCTCTCTGTCTCCTGTATATCTAAACCGTGGCCACATGTGTAACAGTAACTAACACACATACGTACAATGTACGCCTATATCTATAACAATATCTACAGGAACACATTGACCACTCGGCGTACCAGCGTTCGCCGATGTTAAACGCATTACGCATAATTAATCCAATGATGCTATCGGAAACCACAACCCGTCGATGCGATGCCTCGTGTATTATATACTACTATTAGCCCTTTTTCTCGGTATCTCCGTCCTGATGCTCACTCTCTAACTCTTACACACAACTTCCTTCTTCTATTCTCATTATCCAGAGTTAAGTATCAGCTTCTGCTTCTACTTCTCTCGGTACACGCATTCATACACGTTAGATCTACCAGCAAAACAAAAATCCTCCGCTATTTCCTACTTCTCCTTCTCCGTCTTACTCTGCTCTGTGCTACTTGCAATCTTACAATATAAATATAAAAAAGGAATAAATGATACGAATGGGAATGGGAATACTGCCTCGAGCATATACATTCTTCTATCATCAAAGTCTCTCGGTCTTTAGCTTCTTATCCCTTGATTCCATTCTTAAGAATCACGATTCGATTGGATTGGATAAAGTGAATAGCAAGAAAGAGAAGTTCAAATAACCCGGGCTGGCTCTACACTCTACACTCTATAAGCTACACTCTAGATAGAAAGAGGGATAGAATATCACATATAACATACATACTATATTACGGTTAAGAAAGACGAGCACAGTTGAGGTGATAGTTCTCCTCGTACGCTAGTACGCTAGTACGTTAGTACGCTAGTACGCTAGTACGCTAGCCTAGCTACTCGATCCCTATCAACCACGCAAGATTTTACATGCACTCACACATGTGAAAAAGACAAACGTACCGACTCTACTTGCTGGAAGTAAAGAACCAGTGCACCGAGATTAACTCTCGGGACTTAGACTTAAACTTGCTAGCTCCCATCTTCCATCTCAGGTTATAAGATCTACATACATATATAATACATAATACTTTCTATGTATTCGGTATTATATTGTACGTGCCCGTAATGAGTCACTGAATACATTTCCTGATTGGCCGTCTCTCTCGCTCTTTCCCATATGGACGACTCCTCTTTGCTCGCCTCAAAGTTACTCAAGTATAATAATAATGGGCACGTCATTATATATGTATCCTCAGGATATGGCATTGTCGCTTTTCACTTAGACATAAGTTATTGTCTGACGCGCACATTGATAATTTGTTAAAGATTATTGTGTCAAATAATTATTTTCCCATAAAAAAATTACTTTTGGGTGTGTGATTCATAGAGAGAAAATTTTGGTCGTTAGATAAAAAGTTTGGGCTAATTACAGGGCATTACCTTTTTTACCATTAGTGGAGACGTACATTGTGTATAATTCCGGGTTTTGTTCACAATCATTGACAGAAGTATAATGGAGAGATTAAACGAGTGTCACTTTATATAAATTATCGGATAAGATTTTTTAAGTACAATTGTAATGGTTCTTGTGCATTTGATGATTTAGAGTCAGTGAGTATGACTCAAGAGCTTTTGTTAAGAAATAAATTTTTAACTTTCAAAATTTAATACATATTTTCATTTATTTATAAATAATTATTGTTTTTACTGTTTCAGGCGTAGTCAAAGCTAGAGGCCTCACCATGGAGTGCGGCAAGGGTCGGCGGAGAGGCCTACTTGGCAGTTTAATCCTTGTCTGGTTTTTCATCAGCGATTGTATTGTCGCGACACGAGAAAGAGGTGAGTTTCTTATTTTAATTATTATTATATCTCATTAAATTGTACCGGGAATTGTTGAATTCTAATCAAACATTCGTACGCGAATTGTGGGCGTGTATTTATAACTTGATGAACCCCGAATCACGTAGTTTAATTAAACATCACGTGATTACAATAATTGTCGGGACTAACGACGGAAAATGCATCAAAGACAAATTAAATTTTAAATGTACGTATACATGTTTATATAAATTATAAAGGTGTACGTAGCGATGCGGAAATGTAGTTTAGTCTGTGCACAGTATAGAGAAGAGGGTAGAGCTTGCACTCCCGTAGAATAGTAAAGCTCCACTCTGCGTCTGTTGGGAGCGGTGGAAATAAGAGTAATAGTAGGAGTTGAGTTCAGTGCAGAGGTAAAAGGGTGCCAGAATGAGGAGAGAAGAGCTAAAGCATTAACGAGCGGGTCTCTCGAGTGTCTTGAGTTTATAAGGGATCGAATCACGTGGTACACACCGATATAAATGTTTATACAGATGTAAATGTTGATGCGCAAGTTTAAGTGGATAGAGACAGACATACGGCGTCTCCATGTAGGTCTTCGGTTGAATTAAAGATACTTGTTCGAGAAAGACGGATAACTCAAGGCTTAAGCGAGGGCTAAACTAAAGATGGACGGGCGGCCTTCCATCCAGTCCTCCCTTCGTGTGTATGTATGTATGTATAACCCACTAGCAAGGGAACGGGTTGAGATAAAGAGAGGTTGTAAGGGTTAGTCTCCCTATCCTATCTATTCCTTGGCGATTACTTTATACCTCGTTGCACCCAATCCACCCAGTAGTACCAGTACCACCACTATGCGTTTCTCCTGAGCTGAATTTCTACTGTGCTGGATCCCTCGATTCGACTGCACACATATTCCACACTCACCCTCACCAGAATATCTCATTCCCTCGCTCGAGCCTCGCTTTACATCTCATCTTGTATCTCAGCATCATTTCCGTGCTTTCTCGACTCGAAATGTCTAGGCTTCTCTTATATTATATTATATCCCCACATGTGTTGTGTGTTATGTGTTATGTGTTATGTATGTGATGCATACCGTTACGGTACATAATATATGTATAATGCGATGAGCGATGAGCGATGAGCGACGAGAAATGATGGAATGTTTCGATGATACTCGATGAACAGAAGCCCGTAATCTCATCACGCATTTGATTCCATTTCAATAATTCAATTCAGAAGATAAAATTCCGTCAAATGCGATCTTTGAATTAGTTTTTTTTTTATCGGGGAAATTTAAACACTGGGATAAATTATCATTAAGAGCTTTGATGTGTTAAATTCTTCAGAGTACACATCAGTTCTAAAACTAGATGTGTGATTATTATGATTGTGATTGTGATGGTTAAATTAAATGATATGATGATGAATCAGAAAAAAGTACCTTGTTATGGTGTTTTTCTTTGGAGTTTGTTAACCGGAGTGTGACCATTGAGATGTGAGTAATAAAATTTGTTTGAAATTAGAGGTAGTTGGCTTTTAGCCGTGACGGTGAAAAATAAACCGCGAATCTGTGTGTCGTTCAAAGCGAACTTGTGTCCTATTTTAAAGTAAAAAATTTTCACAGTATGTTTGTTGTTTACTTTTTCTGCAGCACTTTATTCGCCCCGGTGAATTTTTCCGCAAAACAAACATCTGGTAAAATGTACGCGAACATAGTGTCGAATGTCGGTCAGCTGGGAAAGGGAATCGGTTGGGTAGAATGAGGAGAATAATATATTTGAAATAAAAACTTAACGGGCGTACCATAAATTATATATTTATCAAAGCTCTATCTTGAGAGTCCAATTGCTGAGCAATTTAAAAGCGTTAGAGAGAGGAATAAAATAGAGAGGACAGTGAACATTACATTGGTGATGCTGAGCAGAACGTTTATCGGCAATTCTAAAGCACTCGAGTGTGATCTGATCGTTAGCGCATTTAAAGTGATTTACAAGGCAAAAAACTAATCGAAAAAAAAAGCGACTGGTAAATTAAGAAAATAAAAAGAAAGATAAATAAATGAGAAAAAGACAAAGACAAAGACGAAGAGCCTGAGATAAAAGTAAATCCAAAGCCGCGAATATCTCCAGCGATCTTGAGCATGAACGACAGGGCGAATCGATCTTTTTATCACACCCAGTACAGATATTCTTGCTCCTCCGTCTTATCCCCAGTTTATCCTCCTTTCTCTCTTTTTTTTTTTTTTTTATTTTTACTCTATTTTATTTCATTTCATTTCTCCTCTCACGGTTATTTTCGTGAGGCGTCCTGTTATCTGTTAGGCTGTTCCAATAGAATCACCGGCCCCATAATCGATTTCCGATTTTTAGAGTCCCAGCTACTTTTCACCGACAAGTGAAAAATAACTCGAGAATAAGCTGGCATTAAGTTACCACCCATTCCGAAAACTCCTACACTCTTGAAAGTCCTTAAGAAAAAATTTCGTGGCAATCACTTAACACAGCCAAGTGCGAATTGGGTTCTTCTCTTGTAGAACTTTGAAATTTAGAACTTGATACAACATCGACAAACTTTAAACTCCAAATTATCATGAATCATGACTGAATAAACTTATTTTAACCACCAATTTTCTTGATTGCTACTAATTAATGACTTTAATTTCTTTAGACTAACATTTAAAAGCACGCAAATTTACTTTGAGCAAATACGAAGTAAACTTGTGAATAAAAATACACAAAATTTCACAAATTTTCCTTGTAAAAAGAAAATAAAAACCTCATACAGGAGCTTTTGAGCTCTTGCTTGAGAATAAACGGAAAGAAATCAATTCATAAAATATTATTGTGTAGGATTAAACTTGAGTTAAGAGTACTTGTGCTTTGAAGAGCCGGCCTGGGGTTTGGGTTTGGGTATGAGTATGAGTTTTCAGTTTTGCGAGGGCGAGATGTGCCAGCTTGAGTTAGAGGCTTCTCTGATGGTTAGATTGAAAAAAGTGTATATAAACCACACGGATATAGGTATAGGTATAGGTATAGGTATAGGTATAAATATATAGATATAAATATAGAGTGTGTGGATACGACGGGCTGAGATATAGCGATGTACTTTACATAAGAGATGAGAGAGGTAAAGGTACATGGGGAGATTCACTACCGGCGATGAGAGTGCGCGGCTGAGGCTCCAGTACAGATACAGAGGAACAGCTCTCCAAGTGTGGAAGAAAAAACGATGGAAAGAGGGTGAGAAGGTGGGTTGACACGCGCCGATCGATTCGCCAGACGAGAAACAAGTATCTCCTCGTAAAACCCAGCTTATCCCGCAAAATTCTAATATTTATTCATACCCTCGGCAGCAGCGGTTAAGATCGCCCAGCCGGAAAAGCGTTCTCAAAATCCCCTGGGTTCCTCCTACCAAAAGTAGATCCAAAGATCACCCTTTTACATCACGTTACCGCATTATATTCATCACTACCACTGCTCTGCATCAGTTTTATTTACTGGATCCAAGATTCGAGCCTCCAGACTCCCGACTTTGGATTAAACTTCCAATAACACTCGAAAGAGAACTACTCGAAATAAATTCCATTTAAGAATACCCGGCTCTGGATTAGAATTAGAAAAGCGACGAGGGTGTTTGTAAGACCTGAAAAATTTCTCCACATGATAAAAAAGCCGGGTGTCAAAAGCAGATAATAGACACACGTTTGGGCTGATGAGTTGCTTCAGCTGAAGCTCCACGGAAAAAGAGCCCCAAAAAAGTGTTGGTGTTGACTACGGGCTTATAGAATATAAAAATAAAAGTAATGCTGTATTGCGAGAAGCAAAGGAACCACCGCTGAAGAATTTATGGGCAAAACAAGGCAAAAAATAAAAATAGAAGCATCTTTGCTGTAGAAATAAAAAAAAACGACTTGGCATTAGGTTGGTGGCTGGAAGAATCGAGAAGAGACACTGCGCCTGCTAAGTGGTCCCGACTCGGATCTATCTGCGCCTCTTCCTGACTCAGCAAACCTCAACTATACTTATATGTGTGTGGTTCTTTCTCACTTGGACTGGACTGTGCTAGGAAGGATCTCGTAACCCGGTAATAAACTTCCGTAGCACCCGCTCCAATCTGTCGACCGGTCTACTGTACATCCGGCTGGTGGATACCTACTTTCTCGATAGAGTAAGAGTAGACGTCAAAAGTTTCGGATACAACGTGTGCCTTGACGATGAAATTGACTTGTCTTCTAGCTTATGGCTGTCAATTATCCGTCTTTATGTACGTTATTTTACCAGAAAAAGAAGAGGAAAAGAAGACGTGCCCAAATTAGTGCAATTCTAAAATCCACTGTGGTATTATATTATATTACTGTATGTTTTTAGAGAATCGCGGTTACGGTAAGATGGAAGGACAGATAAACTCGAGGTAATTACGATCATTTGGGGCCTGAGGTGGTAATTTCGGCAACAGATCCACATCAGATAATTAAAAAACAAGTATCATTACATAAAGGGGCTTTGATACAATACAATACACTACAATATAACACAAAAGATGATACGTTATTGTTATTGCTCTATTTCGAAAACACAAAAGAACTATCTCGAAAAAAAGTGTATTAATTTGGGGCTTCTAATGGCTCAATGACCGAAAGTTTGAACTATCCGTCAGTTGTTTTTCGGCTAAATGGATGACCATTTGAAAAGAACGAAATCGAGGGAGTTATTTGACGACTGATAATAAAAAACTCGGGAGTATTATCGGTATAATTTGAGGAGCTGGAAAAAGCAAAAGCAAAAGCGGTATCAGGATGAGGACTGACGAATGAGCTGGCTCTAAATCAACAGTGGATTTATCAGAAGAATAGGATGAAAGCGAGAACTGAAAACACAGGAGCCGAGGGTGGAGAGCCAAAAGCCATCAGAGAGTAGAGAACAAAGCCGTGTAGATGAAGAGGATAAATGTGATGTGATATGGTTGGTGTCCTTGGTCGGCGTGTCCCAAACGACCTAAAGGGTGTCAATGAAGCCCACCGACAGCTGGATGCCGGAAGTCTGCTGGACAAAACACGCCAGGGATGTCCACCTTAATATCCATCAGGAGGAGATAACACGTATCGCTCCGGGTTTTCAACGACGTCATTTTCTTCCTCCGCTCGCTGAGAACGAGGGTGCTGTGGCTGTGGCAGGGTGTGTGGTATATGGTTACTTGTTCCATTGCGAACAATCGCACAGCCCATCCTTTGTCAGAGCTTTGGTTGGTAGTCGCGATTATCGCCCTCCCATTTATGTCTCGGGTGATGTTCATTCTCGTCCTCATCCTCTTGTGTCTATGTTACTCGCTAGCCATCAAGGATCAGAACAGGACAGGAGGATGTCACTCTCGGGCTATAAATGGATACCCTTCATTAATTGAAAGACAACTTGAAAGAAACTCTGGTTACTGAGTAATCAGTAGCAGTTACTGAAATGTTAAATCCCCGATCCACAATTTCATTCTCTCATTTAATCATCACTTTAATTGCATTATTTTTTGCTCTTTTAATTTTTTGCATCACCCGTCCTTCTTTCTTGCTTCCCTCTTTTTTGTTTATACATCGGTGGATTTTATCATCTACTCTGTACTCCTCTACGTGGCACTTGCGCGATCACAGCACAACTACCACTCTTTTATCTGCTCTGGTTGCGTTCATTTATCGGTATTGTTTCTCTGTTCTAGTGAATTGCAAACAGCTAGTCTAAAAGACTCGAGTAAATTGCGCCGGTGATGAAAGGATCCTTTTTTACTCACCGTGTTTTTTCGACTAAACAATTGAGCTTAATCTGGTGACACGAAAAGCGAAGAGATTTCGCTGAACACGGACTTTTCCACATGCATTATATATTACGTGACTCTCGTATCGGGGATTTTATTAGTTCTATAAATGCAGATCCTGTACTGCCTCTAGCTTCCTCTCCTCCTTCAGTCTTTGGATATATTATATACCCTCTGTGTATTTCTATCGATCCTCCACACCCACCAAATTAATTTATCTGATTAAAATGCTAATTCAAGATTATTCTATTCCCGCGTAGCTGTGTCACTTTTTGCTAAAAATACAGGATTTCTCGGCGACTACTTCCAATGACAGTAAAAAAACATCTCGCTGCAGTATGCTAATTTTTAAGCGATACAAGCAAATTTTAAGTGCAAATACAAAAATAATCATCTGGAATAAAAATATTTTTAAGGTCACTATAATTTTTGCCTTGAAAACAAAAATAATTGAAATAATTTTGCGCACAATTGCTCTCAAGTTCACTCAAGAAATCGATTATTCGCTCAAGTATACCCAGATCTTTCTACTCAGTCCAATTAATAATCGCTGATAAAAGTTTATCGGGTGTAACTAAATGAATATTATAAAAGTGCAAAGTTTTATTTAAAAGTCCGATAACTAGCCGTCCTTTTCGTTACTTTGTATTATTTATTTATGAACAAAAGTTGTAAGAACAAGAACGATGAGTAATTATCGCAGTCCTTGGTATCAAGGTGTGTTTTAAATAATTCTCACTGGTGAATAAGTAATGGCTTACTTGCTATTATCAAGTTTACCGTGAAGCGATGCCATGGCTCATCCGTCTCTCGCTTGTCCAGTCATTCGGATGAGAAGAAAAATCCATGAAAGCAGTTCAAGGCTAATGAGCTAATGAGTAATCACAATACTCATTGGTCATAAAAGTTATCCAGGAAATTAAGGTTGATCCGATGAGTTTTCACCCTGATAAATTCCATTCTATTCAGTTAAACAAAAAATGTTAATCAAGGTTATTAATCAAGGGAAGACGATGATAAAAGAATAAAATTAACTTCTGTAGATCCTGGATGGTGGATTGACACACTTAACTTGCTCCGAGAACTTTTGTTCAATGTCTCTCAGCCTTTTTCCCTCGTTAAATTTTCCAATTCTTCTTCTACTCGTGACATTGTGCTTAGCTCGTCTATTTGTTCGCCGGAATAAATGGGAGCAAGTGAATACGAACGATATGCACTTTTCTTTGGCATCGCCAGCATATACATCGTGTAGAATCATCCAGAAAGCTCTCTAATTCCGAGATTCTTTTATTAGCCAATTCAGGTAGATTTAAAACTAACAACCAATTGAAAAAAGTGGCCTCGGTCTTTTTTTCTTGCTCCAGCAAATTCCCAGGTAGGAAAAGTCAGTACTTCAATTAAAACACAACGTTTTTTAAAACTATTTTCAACTCTGTTTTATTATCCATACCCATTATTAAAAAGTTGAAAAGAGTGCACTTGAACTCTTGATAAAAGCCTCCAATGAAGCCGTCTCAACGATTTTGTCTGCTCTCTTATAAAACCGGTACCACACTTATTTAATTCCTCTTATTCTTATAATATAATAAAACACTTTTCTTTCTCTTTTCCTCTTTCTCGATTATATGACGCCGAAGCCAGGAAAAACTATTTCTGCTTAGTACTTTCCTCGATTCGCCATTATACACCACCTTTTTATCGGGGAAAATAAAATAAAACGTAGAAAGGGACCCTTTCGTAAGCTTACCGTCGGAGAAGCAGTTAACACGCTCCAAAAAGTAAAGTCGAACGTAATCTATTTAATAGATAACGCCATGCCTCTACACTCCACTGAAAAACCTCTATATCTTTCCGCGGATTCGCTTTACTTCTACGGAACGGCATGCACTTTTCTGCTCACCCTCACTCTCACTCTCGGACTTGCTCTTCGTCTTGGTCTTCCAGTAAACTCTGCTCTCTGTGAGATAGATAGATAGATAGATATATTTATAGAAAGAATATATAGGTATATATATATATATATATATATATATATATATGGAGCAGAGAAGTGGAGACTACTCAGTGAGCAGCCAGCAGCTGAAGAAAGAGTAGAGTAGAGGAAAATTTAAACTCGCACCGTGAAAGGTATATAGACTTTTATACCTTTCCTTTCCTTTTCTCGGCTTTGGCTTTACTCTTACCTTCACTTGTACGGTGAGATATATAAGACCTAAGATGTTGGCGTACAAGGGGATGAAAAAGAGCGAGAGGAAAGAAGGCAACCGTGAAAGAAACGAGCCAAGTGGTAAGCTCGCCTGAAGAACGGGTACAAGGGTTGAAGCTGCTAAAGCGGCTGTTTCTGTGACGGAAAAAGGGTAAGAAATATATAGAAGAAGAAGAAATTCTGCCTGAAGTGGAAGACAGATCCAAGCGAGCTAAAAAGATAAATAAAAAATAAACCTAGGAGAAAATAAAAAGTTGTAAAATAGCTAACTTGTAAATAAATAATGAACCGTGCTTTCATCCCATTTTTTTAATACTGGCGTCCTAGATTGTCAGTTAATTTCAATTTTGACACTATGAATTATGATAATAGCTAGTCATCTATTCTCCTAGCTTCTCGCTCCATGAAGATGTGAAGAAACTATGTGTATAGGTATGCTATATGCTCGTGCATAGGAAGCGAGTCCCGAGTCCTGAGAGAAATGAAGACAATACGACGAAGACGAGCAAGGGTGACCGAAAAGCTGGTCTCTCGGGTAAAACCTCACTTACCAACACCCTGACAACAGCCAGTTCCAGATGTGAGCAACGAGAATACATAATTACAATGTCTCGACGTTTGGTACTGCGACGCTCAAGGTATTCTTGGATAGGAACTTGCACAGGAGGTTCTTCTCCATCTCCAGACAACTCCCGGTTATAATCTAGACAATGCGACTCTGGGGAGCTAGAAACGAGAAAAGGGACAACCGGTGGATGTTGCTGGATACTGGGTGGTCGTAGGTAGTAGCTCTATCCTCTTTGCTCCCTCCAGTGTGCATGTATCTAGCGTACAGTATGCTCACCCGGTTCCTGGCAAGGGTAGACACCCTCGTGCGAACGGAGATTGCGTCTGTCGATATGTATTTTGTCCCCAAGTCTGCGTTATTGATATGCTCATCCAACTGTTCGCTTGTTCGTACACTCACCAATTTAGTCTCTTAGTTGTTGACACCTTTGTACTCAATATTCCTTCCCTTCATCTTCTTCATCTTCTTCCTCTTCTTTGCCTTTGGTGAGATCATCAATAGAACTCACAAATATCTCTATTGCAGCTTGTCACCGGCTTTGATCAATACTCGTTAATAATTTCCTTCTGTCGGGAATGATGACTTTAAAATACACAAAGATAAAGATTGAAATATGTTGGTTTGTTTCTTCTCCTTCAAGAGGAAGGAACTTTTATGGCAACCAAAAACTGGTAGTTTGCAGAAAGACGCTTTTGTGGTAAAAAGAACCGTGACAAGAAGCCAAGAAGTGTGTTTTCATTTCTGAGGCAAGTTTAAGGTTCTTGTCGAAAGATAATAAATGATGATTCGTAGTTGTACACGCCTTGGTAAAGGAAATGAGAAGAGAAGAAGAAAGAGAGGTATAACCAGAGATACTAGTACCGAGGCGGTACAATATTGTCGTGTTGTTCTGCTTAACGTTTTGTCTGTGGCTTTTGAAGACACTGTAAAGACGACACACTGAATTGAGAGAAATAAGACAAGTTAAGCTGAAGCTGGAGTTTGAGAGGAGCTGATGTCGGAGCAAGGGAGAAAAGAGCAAGAATTTAAAGTAGTACAGTGAAAACAGAGTTGAAGGAAGGGCTCCAGAATGGTGTACTTGTGCTCAGTGTTTCTGTAGCTCCCGGTTGTTCTGGCTCCGCTTCTGCATCCACTTGAGTCACATTCCTCGAAACTTTGGGAAACAGTCGTCGAACCGTAGTATGTTTGGATGAAGCCCAAGAGCCTCAGCACCACCCACCACAATACTTTGGGAACGTAGGGCTGCTCAAGTGGTAGCCTTCGTGCATGTCAAGGACCACTGTCTGTTAAAGCTACGATTGATTTTTTTTTATTCATCCTCCTTATCTTATCACTATTATACCTTTTTAACAACTGTTTCTCACAGTATAAAACTATCAACACCAAATATTTCCGACTCCAGTGTAAGTATAAGCAATGGATTCATTCGGATAATATAATATTTTATTCAAAGTGGATAATGAGCCAGGATTTCATTTGATCCTCATGCTAAATTTATTGCCTCTGGTTTTCTTTCTTTTGGCCCTTCCCCCGAGAGAATCAGCAGAACGGTTCTTAAAGCGTTTTACTTTGGCATATATATTTTTTGATGCGACCATTAGCTTTTGAATTGCCAAGGAATCATCGATTCTCTCACAATTGCCGTCGTCTCTAGTCTGGTATAGAAAGAGGAAGCGGAGGAGTTATCTAAAAGATCTCCTCCTTCTACTTCTACTCCTCCTACTCTTTCTTTTTCGTTTTCTTTATTTTTCTCTCAAAGTATTTTTCGTGTCTTTTTGTCTACGAGCCTCTCTCTTCCTTGAGGAAAATAAAAAACCAGTGAATACTTTAAAGGTAGAAATAGCGCTTTACTTAAATTCTTAAAGTTATCCTATTCTTTAGCAAAGCTCCGTAGATTTATTATTCCAGCAAATCAATTTTATGAAAAGTCAAGTGTACTTGTGAGTCAAAGGTGCATGGAAATTATTCCTCCGGTAATATAGACATAGATATAGATAGATGTGTATAATGTAAAATCAAAGCTTTTGCTTAGAAACTTGTTACAAAGTTAGAAGCCTGGTTGTTTCCTGAAACCGCCAGACAAACAATATTGCTCGAGTATATGATCCCTGGATTGAAACGCTACCGTGAAAGTGTGATGTGTTGAACACCACCAGATTGGTAGTATACTGACGAAACTTGGTAACACTGGTATCTTTGTGCTCTAAGCGCAGCTGTAGATGGTGATACACTTCTGGTGGGATCAATCGCCGAAACACTGTCTACTACTGTTGTATGTTATATCTTGTTTTCTTGTTAAATACAAGACACCAGATATATAGATGCCTATACAGACATAAAAACCAAACTCAGGGTGTTTCTCGAGATAAATTGATGCGCTGGATCCAGATCCAGATATATTGCTCAAACGGTAATTATGCCAGCAAGTTAGAGGAACTTGAGTATGTCTGTTCGTCTTTAATGACAATTGGATGGCATCCAAACTCCAGACTCGTAATTCATGGCAGTCAACCGCGACAGTGAAAAACGGATATAGTGATAAAGAGAAGACCAACATAACAGTAGCTGGATTTTTAAAAATAATTCGAGTTTAGCGCTCGATATTTAAAGAGCTTTTTACATTCTGAAAGGATATAAAATATCCACGGGGAAAATAATGGCTAGGGGAATAATAATGCCGGATAAAGTGAAAATAAAAGAATAGAAAGAAAATCTATGGATTTTCAATTTTAACGTTAAAGACCAACGGCAATTTATTCTTTATCCCTCGATCAGGAGTGGTTCAAGTTAGGATCGAGGATTCCTGGTGGGTTGGGGGTGAAAAAAGCTTGTCGCAGAATGAAATCGGAATGAAATCAACCGAATAGAAACCTCGATTGATTCACTCACGTCTATATATACAGTTATACTGTTATACGAGCAAAAAATACTTGAAAGTAGAAGCTGAAGAGTAGAGCTGACTATGTTCATCTGGGGTTAGGTTTCATTCATTTTTCGATCTAGTTCACTCGATGCCCCAAACCAAAATCTATTGTTTAGTTGTTTTGTTTTCAACCTGCTATACTGTATATGTTTATATTGATTGTCATATTTATTTTATTTCATTTCATTTCTGTTAGTGCTGGCATTCCATGTATCCTATATATCTATATTCTATTTCCTATAACGAGCAATTTAAAAAGTCACGTGCATTTGCTTTTGATTTCTTTTGTTTGTTTGTTTCTGTCTCGTGAACCCCATCAGAAAAATTTCAGTTAAATTG
This sequence comes from Cotesia glomerata, assembly GCF_020080835.1. Classification (NCBI taxonomy): domain Eukaryota; kingdom Metazoa; phylum Arthropoda; class Insecta; order Hymenoptera; family Braconidae; genus Cotesia; species Cotesia glomerata. The sequence goes on from NC_058164.1 coordinate 7,017,042, forward strand.
AAAGCATCATAGATCTGAGTGTAGTTGACGTATTTATAGACCATCAACTTTCATTTTATCGTTAAATCGATCCCGGCAACTCCCCAGTAAATAAACGGCCAACTAAAAACAAACAAACAGATAAGACATTTACCCCCGAAAAATTTATATCCTAGATAGATAAATGGTAGTTGGTAATAGCAATGCCAGCGCTAACTACCATTGATTGACTAAAATCTCTCGACTATAATAGACTCGACGTTAACAAAAAATAAACGGAAATAGTGTCCATTAGTCAACGGCATATGAGAGTTGTTTCACCAGCGTGACAACCATTAATTTAACTTGTTGATGAACTTTCCAGACGCTCGATCACATCACTGGCTAAATGAGTCACTTTCCATCATGCATTATACCAGAAACTGTATAATACGCCAAGTCTTATATTATAACACGCCGAGCAAATATAATAAAAAAAAAAAAAAAAAATATTAAAGTAAAACATCGTAGAAGCGTAATTGTGTTGCCTCGAAACAGCGGCAGCTGTCTTCTGGGCTTTACAACTGAATTCAATTCTAGCCAAACTGACTTGTCTCTTTACACGGCTTCTCTTCTTATTCTTATTCTTCAACATCTTCCTTATCTTTTTCTAGAACACACTTCTATTTCATTTCTTCAATACATTTCACGTTTTCCCCTGCTACAAATGTTTCACTATGTTTTCTCCATCTTCTATCTAGCGGGCTCTGAACTCTAAAGCATATTTTTATTGACGAGCACGCTTGTATACTTAAAATTTTTCTCCACAACACATCTCAAGCTCGAGACTATTTTTTATCTCACAAATGAGATATTTAATGAGACACATATTTTGTGCGACAAGCCATCACCGTTGAAAATAAAAAATATTTTAAACCGCCGGATGATCAAAGTTGTTTTATTTTTGATTTCATGCATTACATTAATGCTTTTAAATAAAGTGAAGAGCTTGTAATAAGAAGCTCTGAAAAATGACATTCAATTATAACACACAAGCATGTAGACAAGTAACGCATGTAGATGATGAAAATTAATTTTTAACAAAGCTCTTTTGACATAAAAAGGTTATTCAATCTTTTGACAGTGTAATCATTTCATGAATTACATCATAAATAATAATATTCTGGGTAAAACAAAGAACAATTTATGTAACATATTATAATTTTATTTAATATTGTGTTGTTGATTAAATGTGGGAAATAATGAGTTGATTATTGGTTTATAAATTTTTAATGGCCTATTACATCAATTTTTGTCAATATTTACTGTAGAATATTCCAAATAAAAAAGATTGATGTTTATTTCCATTTTTACTTTACTGAAAAATAATTTTTTTATTAAATTAAATTTTTATTATTTTTATAACAATTTTATCTTATTTCATAAAAATTATATTATATAACAAGTAACAAAATTCGACTTGAATATCAAAAAAAAAAAAAAAAAAAAAACCATTAAATACAACAAGCATTGAATTTTAATCAATAGTACCAGTAACCTAAAAATATAAGTATCAGAAATAAAACAAAGTAAGGCAAGAGGAAATTGATTCGAAATCAAATGCATGATCGCTTCTCTATTTGTTTTGCTCGACTTCTCGACCCTTCCGATATGACTATAAACATGTATATATCTATATATATATAACTAGAGGAGCCCGGGTGGATGTGTATAGTACGCTGTCCACTCAATTCGTGGAAGACAAGTAACCTAAGGCTAAAAGCAATTTTATTGGACGTAATACTTCTCGATAGATCTCGTCCCTCGTCCTATAATATATTTTTTACGGTTTTTCCGCGTTACAGTTTCCTCCGAGCCGGATCTCAGGCTTATCCTCTTCTCAGCCTGATTTTATTTTCGCTGTAAAATCTACTGCAATATTACGTCCATACATATATGATGGAAGTGAAATCAATCGCATCCCCGATACGATAAAAAATTTAATTTTTAAAACATGAAAGCTGCCGGAGAATTGAGTGGTCGCGATGCTCCCTTTCATTTCGGTCTCGGTTCGCCTTTTTTTTCCTTATTCTACTCTAGATGCTTTTAGATTTTTTTGTTCATATTTACTCAACCCTCATCGCCGGTCAGACAGTCGTTTTTATACCGCGTACGTCCCACACGATCCGCTGAGAGCCAGACACGGGCATGAACGCAGGCACATCCTTAATCAACCGCTGACATTTCGAATGTTTCGATGCCCGAATTATCGATCGTTGCGATAGGAACCGCTACGTTCAATTCAACATATACACACACATATATACAACATATATAAATACATATATACGGTTTTATTAAAGAGCGATGCTCAAGCGAATGCTGTACTGGGTTTCACTGGATCTTGCGATCCGATAAATCAGTAGTGTGAAGCTTCGCAGCACATGTTAGCTTGTATTTTGATACATCTATACATTACACATTTCCATATCTTTATTTATTTATTTTATTTTCATCGTTGAAATCATTTTTATTGAGACTAATATTAGAAATTATTTTTTACTTAAAGCATTTTTGTCAAAAAATAAATCTTTATAAAATTTTTTTTAACAATCTATACTATTAAGAGAATAAGCAAAATTTTGTGAACTATTGACATTTTTTAAGATATAAGCTCATCCCGATATTACACTCATCAAGACCTTTCATTTGAGTACCTACATCATTTTTTTATATATTTATATATATTACATATATGTATGTGATATCCCCTGTAGATGGATAACTAGGGATAAGGTTCTTATTTCTAGAAGTGATGACTAGTCGAATCTAAAATGATTGTAAGTTTATTTAGAACAATGTCTTACAAGAAAAATGGCACGTCTTTGTCAAATGCTCGTATAGAACTAACTTTTACACACAGGTCAACTGACCCTCAGCACTCATCCCCTTTTCCCACTCTTCGTACTTACTCTGGCATCTCTCAAAAATCATACCTACGTACCTTAGTACATACTCTCGTTCTCATTCTTTCTCTCTTGCACTCATACACTCCAGATATCGTATCTTACAGCTAAACTTAAATACTACCTGATGGCCTACGCTTTTGGCGTATATTCTTTTTATTTTTGATATTACATGTATATATGAAAAATATATAAAAATTCATGTGGGTACTCAAATGAAAGCTCTTGATGAGTGTAACATCGAGATGAGCTTATATCTTTAAAAAAGTCAATAAAGAAAGTACAGTGCAATTAAGAAATGACTTTGTATCTTAAGAATTATTTAAATTTCTAAAGATATAAGCTCACCCGGATATTACACTCATCAAGACCTTTTATTTGAGTACCCACATCAATTTTTCATATATTTTATATATATTACATATATGTATATATGAAAAATATATAAAAATTCATGTGGGTACTCAAATGAAAGCTCGTGATGAGTGTAACATCGGGATGAGCTTATATCTTTAAAAACTTCAATATTTAAAAAAGTACAGTGCAATTTAACAAAAGTCATTATTTAATAAAGCAAAATTTTATTTATTTATAGTTCACTAGTCCTGGCAGTCACATAGTGACTGCAAGGTTGCGAGTTTCTTATTAATCAATCAAAAGTTCAATACTTTTTTACTTTAAAAATTTTAATCTACTAATAATAAAAATTTTTCTAAACTCTGAACAGTAATTTTAGATTAAAAAATTTTTCCACTATCTTATTTTACCAAAAAATGAACCCTCACCCGACAGCACCGGTATGTCTATTAGCGATAAACCCAACGACAGGAGAGGGACAAATAATTTAAGTGAAAAAGGACACAAGGGAGAAGGGAGAAGGGGGAAGGAGGAGATAACTAACAAGATAGCCAGGATATTTGTAGCTGTAAAAAGAGTAAAGATAAAGCCAAAGCACATATAACAATAAAATAATAAAAAAGTTTTGAAGAAAGCGGATCACACGAGTCATCGTTTAAAGGATCACTCTCTATTTATCATCGCTCGCATTAATGGTCCGGAATGCGATGTATTCCATTAGTATCTGTCCACTGTTACAGTGTAAGCCTCTTCCTTCTATATACTGCCAGGCTGTCTCTTTATCACTCACTCAGTACCATATATATACACTTATATATTATATGTAATGCCGTAGCATACAGTCCTGCAGACGTTTAATAACCGCCAAACATTCTATTCGTCATCGCCATCAACGGTCCCATGCAGACCGAGACTATTCCGAATACATGTTCTCTTATATTATTCGCGTCTGGATTGTCCAGTGTAGTGCTCATCCCTTGCTTTCGCGACGTCACTGTCCCTCCACGGGTAGAACAATATGCACGAATAGGACTTTGACAGGTTGGTTGTTTGATTGAAATTCATATTACATTTTTTGTACTGGCTTTTATTTCATAAATCTTTTTTTTTTGTTTCCAATTTCCGTAATGAAAAGTCCATTGTCTTTTGTGTATTTTTTTACGTCTCTGTATTTACATTTTCTACGTACCAATATCTCGTATTACTGTTATTATTTATTCTTGACAAACAGATTCTAGCCGGTGCACTACGGAAAATTTAAATTATTTAAAATGCCCGGGGTTTTCAATAGAGAACACGCTTGTCAACAACCTTCTCGTACTTCATCTACTGAGTAAACAAAACGGATAGAAAAGAAAGGGGAGAAGTAGTACTACGTATCACATCAAGTACATGTGCCATTTATAATATATGTACATGTATTTTTTGTATATATGTGGATGAAACTCCACGCGTTTTTCATTGACACGAGTGCAGGCACTTGTCAACCCTTAAATAACATTAATATTTAGAAGCATGAATTCAAAAACAAAATTCGAATGAAAGGTTCTTGTTCATTTAAGTTTACTTCAAAAAAAAATAAAAAGGCTACAAAATTTAAATGAGGTAAAATTTTAGAACTATTAAATTTTCTTATCAAACCATTAGAATAAATTCCGAGATAAAAGGGAAGCATTTAAAAAAATTCCAGAAGAAAATGGTTAATTTAAGTGATTTAAAGGACTTTTAAATTTCATTATCTAATTTTAGAGTCAAAAAATCAGTAAAAATTTAAAAGTAGCCCATTTGTCCCCTTAAATTTAATCTATCGAAAAATCTAAGGGGACTAATATTTTGTCATTTCCTTCTACTAAAATAAACCATTCAACTTTTCTCTACCTTAAGTTTTATTTTTTTGTTTTCCGGCTCCAATAAAGTTAATTTAGAAACACTTAAGTGAATTTTATTATAAAAAAATAACCAGTAGTGCTAGACAATTTATGAACCGGCGGTGCACAAAAACCGATTTTTCCTAACGTAAGATTTTCCTTACTCTCGAAATAGTTATTTTTATCTTTTGTTTTTATCGTGAGATATTTCCCCGAGTTAAAGCCGTGACGACTGTTATATATACGAGCAACACTCAACACCAGGGCTTTATATATATATAAATGCACCTTTTATCCTTGCAGTATACTATATAATATATAGTCCCGAGTTGTGAGTCCTTACTATTTACTATTACCCAGGTGGTCTACGAAAACGAGCATTTTTGTAAATTTTACACCCGTAAGGACTATTATATTCATCTTTTATCGTCGGTCTTCATTCGCTTTCGTACTTTTCGTCTGCAGTAGAACTAACTACACAATTTACACCAATAATAATAACAATAACAGTAACACTGACAACTTTGACAATAAATATTCCCGAAATAAAACTTTGTTAAATCGCCTCGAGTTATTTGACAATTTTTCAGCGGAAAAAAAATTTTTTTTTTCGCTCTAATTAATTTAAAATAAATCTATAAGTATTTAAATAATAATAAAAAAAAATTCATCACGCGTCTAATAAATAACCGGAGAATTTTATTCAGCATCCGTGACACTGAAAATGTTACAACTAATTTCAATGTTCCTCCAGTTTCTTGAGAACTCTCGAGATCCTGGGCACGGTAACTATTTAATTATGTAATCCTAAATTTACATAATTGGAGACGCGGGTGTAGGCATGTTATAAATGTACATGTATACATATTTAAGGTGAGAGACGTTGAGCGTTGAGTATGCGAGCAGAGCCAAGAGATATAGTCGTAGTACGTGAGCGAGAAAAATAATAGGCAAGACGCGTCAACTACCGGTCTCATCTCCTTGCTAAATTAATTCATTCTTAATTTTTATTAATAAACATAAACATAAATAAGACACCATAAATTCCCCTGTCAATTCAGCGTCAAACGTGTTAACGTCCGTAGAAGCTAGAACGGTGACTAAAACTCAGGTAAAGAAGAGATAAATCTGAGGCCTGGTACGGATTTAGTTTTCCAAAAATGCGTTGCCTAATTGGGAATTGGTAGATCCGATCTTGTCTTGAGGGTATCGACTGGTGTCAGGTATTAAAAAGAGACCAGCCGACAAGAGCCAGTCCAAGTGGCTATTTATCAAAGAAAGTATCACTAGCTGGCGCCGTTGTCACCACGGCTAGAGAAATTAATGCTTTAAGATGTAATGCTGCTCAGGGTACCGGAAGTGCCTCCGTTGTCTCGATGTTTTTCGAGACTTTTTCCACCCACGATCCTTCATTTTTTAACTCTATAACGGTTCAAGTGCTTACAACATTTTGAATCTTTAATTTTCCGTCGAAAATATCGCATTTCCCAACTAAATAATGCTGTAATTTATTTTTTAATTTTCGATAAAATCCATCAGAATCAGAATGAAAATTCCCCACAGCTTGACAATACTCGCTGACAGGTCGTGAAAATAGACACTCGAAGTTCTTGTGTCAAGAGACACTGCTAAATATCCAACACAGCACATAGCTTTCGCACAAAGCCCCACTTTTCATCGTATCCACTTGAGATGAAAAAGAAAACAAGCATCAGCTTTGAAACACATGCAGGCGGTCGCTGGTTTGCTCTGAAAATCCATATTTGTTGAAATTAATTAAAAGATTTCCTTTGAGATAACTCCAATAAAAACAAAGTAAAAACCAAAAAGATGCTGCTCCGTCAAGTGCAATGATACTGCTAAAGCATCGCCAAACATATATCTGAGTATATAGCGTGTATGTGTGTATAATAACACACTCGAGATAAAAGAGCCTCTAGAGATGTACTAGGAATAAAAAGGAATTTATATGTTATGTACAAAAAGCAATGATCCGCTTTTCGTGTGTTGTGCAGCACGTAACCGTGTCACGAGTTACACACTAAGCCGACAGGTTAAGCCGGAGACGAAAAGTTGTTCGGATTTTACAGCGACGGCACGTCGGCGCTATATATGCTCCTGTGTCACGGAAAATCCTGCGAAAGTGACCCACCCGTGCAAAAGCTCTCGCTGAAAAATACACACATGCGAGTACGGCGAAATAATAAAAGGGGTAACGAGAGAGATAAATTTTAAAAATAAGGACCTCCAAAAAGAGAGTAAAAAGCTAAAAGTGAGCGTGCCTGGTACACCAATACCATACCTGCCTTGCTGGATTTAACGTCCTCCCAACTGGCAATGGCAATGGCGGTATAACGGGAAGCCGAGGCATCTATCTACAATTCTACCTGCGCTGGTGTGGATGCTGCACACCTACAATCCCTACGAGGCATATACTCAGTGTTGGTGGCAGTCTGCTCTTGGTTTGGTATTATCTATAGTATGTGTACAGTGGAGGTCTACCCATAATAGTATATGGTATATGGGATATGGGCCAGACTATACCAAGGTAAACCGGTGGCCAGCCGGAAAAATGCATTTTCCAACGGTTTTTAAATTTATGAGCCTTGGACAATAGCCGGAGAGCCACGCCGCTTCACGGTTAAACCTATATTCTATAGTTCTTCCCATGGTACATCATCCTCGTTTATACTTGAATGATTTTCCTCCTTTTATGTTTCTATTATACGCAGGATTTATCGTCAACACTTACAGATACAGACGACTCAACTAGTTGTAGTAGTACAGGAACATAATAAGGGCCAGGGGATTAGCTGTAAGGTACAAGACACTTCCGGGCTGATTTGCCACGTAGGATATAATACACACAACAGGAAAAAATCCTCAATAGGTAAAAGACATCTCAATTTGTCCGACTAAGCACGCATTATTACAAAAGTTGTAATAAAACGTCATCCTTGTAATCTATGTGTGTTCTGAACTTTATGGTCTCAAAAATAGTAAACCTTGTGACAGTTATAATTGTTGACTTTTTAATGACTCATATTTGTCGACGATTATTATTCCTATTTTAATGAATCCATATTTTGGGTCGTATACTCTTTACGAGGGTGATGTTTAGCAGGGAGATGAGATAGACAGGAAAGTATATACGGTGAAGATGTACCCTGGAAACAGTGAGTCGTAAAGCTTGTTGATGGGGCTTGAATACGTAAACCACCGGCAGGCCACGCCACTAAAATACACAGACACAAACAGATATAATATACGGTACATGCTGTTTATATGTGCGTCAAGAAGTACTTTTAGTTTGCGTACAATAAGGCGGTGGATTATGACGCGGAATTGTCGCTGGAATATTCTCTAGTTTTCGGAAGCCAGAGGATTTACGCAATTTATACTGACGTTTATTTCCGGTTGTTCTGAAGCAGCCATATATACACATACATTCATACAGAGAAGAAGGCCTTGTACCACCGAAACTATAACTATCTCTCACCCTATTCTAGATATTATATCCCTTCAACCGAAATATTATACCCTTGGAACTTATTCCGTCCTGATGCAGCACCCTATATCTATCTCTATCTCTATCGTGTGAGCTGAGGTAAATTAGTCACAAACCCAAATAAAATCTCAAAAGTTCGTACTCTATCTCGAAATCCTGTGCGAATAAAGTTTCCCTATTGCTATTATAAAATTAACAACTGAATTTAGTGGAACGCAGTCGTGAAAACGGACATTAATTTTACGAGTGAAAGAAGAAAAAATGAGGATGTATTCAGCTGGTATAGTCGACGAAATTAGTCGGGAAATGTGTGTGTAATATGGACGTAGGTGCATTGATGTATGTATGCATGTGAATGGTCATCCGGTAGCAAACTAACATATCTCACGTTATTCAATTAGAACCACAGCGACAATTGTTACTGGAGAGTTGATGATGTAGTGAGTTGAGAGGATTTCTCCCGGTACAGCGCAGTACCCTCCTCGGAAGGAAATTCAATGGACAGTGGGTGGTTGTTCAAGTGCGTAGAGTAACGACAACAGAGAAGGCTATCTGAGTAATGTCCGCTGCAGATTCAACCGAATTTCCAAACCTCTTCCTTCTGTTCTATCCTTCTATTCGCTGTTTTGTCCATACAACACAACATTCAGCACAACACACCCACCAACCAGCCAACGTACTATTCTATATTGTCCAGAAACTATCGATATCAAAATTTGTGATCGCGAATCGCGGTTTGCTCTGCTGGGCCAGCCATTCGTCATTGATAATCATCAATTGATGAAACACCACGGAACTGGAGCTTAATATAAGATTAGCATTACAAATTAACAGCTCCTATCATCCGTATAAACGAAATCATATTGTTCTTGGATCATGTCGCGAATCTAAATCGCTGGACGTGGATAAAATTGCATGATCAACTGTCAGTGGACGGCAATAGTTTACCAAATCCGAAATCTGACAACAGCCGTGTCAATTCTGACAAATGAATTCTCCTGGACAGGGAGTGGGAGCATAACCAGAACTAGAATCAGAGCCAGAATCCCAAATAGGACAGGACAGTTGATACGTTTTAATTATTCCCGCCGGTAAGTTTAATTGACGGTTGATTATCCATTGTCAGGATATGTAATTAGTGGTTTAAATGGTTTTGTATGACACATTTAATCTTCGGTCTAGCGCTGGGGAATTATTTGCCAGGATCTATTCAGTCCGGGTGCTTCTGGTATTACTTGCGTGTGAATTTCATTCGGTTATTAAATAATGTCGAGGTCACTATCATAGTTCTCGCAGGTTGAGATCCGAATTGATAAGAAATTCCAAGTTCCAAATTCACATTTGTTTAATTTTTTGGCAAATCTTAAATCTAAATTCCTTCAACAATTCATTATAATTATAAATTATTCGCCTGGATGAAAACGAAATTCCGTTTTCACAAACTCGAGCTTGCTGAATAAATAAATAATGATCTCCCGATGTCACCAAAGCATTTAACCGTGGATTTTACTGGGCTGCAGCATCCTCAAAACCACATATCATCCATACTGAAGGTTTCAGAGCAGAAATACTTACTCTCACAGCCGTGGAGCTGCCGGTCATTAGTCTCGAGGCATCTCGGTGCTCTTAAACCGCAAAAAGTCTCATAATACAGGCTTGTATTATTATTCTTTTAGAGGCTTATCCTTACACAACACGCGTTAAAATTCTATGTTTAGCAGTTAGCAGCAACAACCAACAACCAACAGCCAAATGTGAAAGGAGTCCCGCGATGAATCAAAGACAGGTGTCTCCCATTTATTTATAACCGTTCTTCTTAAACGGAATTCGCGTATGTACTCTGTCTCGGTTTCAGTTAACCGTTCATCTGGCCATTCATTCTGTCTTTTGGCTGCTGTCTTCTCAGTGTTTTCTGTCCCGAGCAATGAGCCCATGAATAGGCGCTATATTTAAGCCACCCATAGATCTAAATGAAATCAAATGAAAGAGAAAATATCTGCGGGCACCGAGCCACGATCTTGGGATGCCGATTCGAAGGAAAACTCTATCGCAAGCTTAAGCTCGGAGAATTTCGTTGATTCTTTCATCAGTCAACGTTCTGTCGGTTCAGTCCGCCCATCAGTTTTCTTCACTCTTGCCTCTTCCTATCTCTTTACCTTCTCTAAACCGAATTTGAAATAGTCGCATTGAAGCTGGCTCGCCAGGTCACGATTTCTTTTCAAACTGATGACAATAAGGACGGATTTGTTGGAAATCTTGACGGAAAAACTCGAGCTGGTCCACATGTAGATGCGTGTTGCATTCTTCCAACACATATATTTATTCTTGGCTTTCACAGGAGTCTTTTTCGTCCCAATCCACTAGATTCTACATAACAGCTTCGGTATAAATAACTAAGCTTCATTGCTTCTGGTCGGTCATGAATTGAGATAGATTGTGAATCGTGGCTTAAAAATAGAATCGTCCTCAGTCTCAATGCACTTCTCTATCTTTATCTTTCTCGTTTTCGCTCTCATCCAAGTGCAATTGCAATTGGTAGAGGGACTGTAAGTTGATCTCCATCTTCATCTTAATTTATTTAGTTCCCAATGAATGTATTCACTGATGATGATGAGGACTCCGGCGAGGACTTTGTTTTTTATATTATTTGCAATGACTGGAAATAAAGCTCGGAGTCGAGCGTGCCCGTGTACCGATACCAATAAACAAAAGAAGAGCAAATGAAATGAAACCAAACGAAAGGAAAGCAACGCGACGTGGGAATGTGCTACAATCATCGTTACAAATAAAAGTAAGTACAGCAAAACAAAAAGGTAAAAAGAAAAGGAGAAGAGAGTCCAGCAAGAAATCTATATATATATATATATATATATATATATATATATATATATATATATATATATATATATATATGTATATAAAGAAAAGGAAATAAAGCTTGAGGCCGAAGTAGAGAAAGAAGTTAAGGACTATTGGCTCGGGGTGATTATCGTTAAAGGACCGGACGATACACGGTGGACCGCCCGCTGCAGATCTCAAAGACGCACAAGTATATATACACTTAGACATCGACCACCCATGCTTACCAGCATCAGAAAGATCGCTAATTAACGATGACTGTACCCGCGCAATGCGTTATTGTTTTACCGCATACAAACGACCCACCTGTCTCCAGCGCGTGCTACTATACTATACCGCCACTAGTTGTTACCGTCTGTGCATACACCCGATCCTCATCCTCAACCCGGGTTTGCTTATTTATCCGTAGATTATCCATTTTTCCGGCTGGAACTGCCATTGCAACTGGAGAATTTCTTCCACATGTAGAAAAAATATATAAATAGCTATCTCATAGTTAATTTATGCTCTGCTCGGAGATTTTCTCTGGTAAATTAACAAACTAAAACTGAGAAAACATCTTATATATTCTATCTCCATATTAATCTCTTAGTTGTGAAAAGTTTTACGTTAAATTCTGCACCCCATAGTTGTTAACAGCTTCTGGCTCAGCAGTCGGTACTCTAGCTGCTGCAACTACTTTTGCATCCCAATCATATCCTTACTCGGTTCACTTTATTCTATTTCTCATTTTGACTTTTCATTTACACCAACATTGTACATATATATATATATATATATATATATATATATATATATATATATAACATATATATATATATATATATATATATATATATATATATATATATATATATATATATATATATATATATAGTCTAGTCTCGGGAATAGAAGTTAAACCGAGGGATAAAGAGAGAGCTGCACAACAGCTGCACAAAAGTTTGGCAAACCTTCTATCCACAGTTAGGTCGCACGTCGAGAACCTCGTGACTTTAATTCACCACCGTGGTGGATTCTCACTGCACCAGAACCACTAGCAGCCCAGTTCCCGGGTCTTAGTTCGGTTAACGAAGAAACTTTACAACAAGTAGTCAGTAGTCTCTACCTTCGTGACTGAATGAACTTGAGAATAAACTTTTTTATATAAAATATTAACGAAAAAATGAGAAATGAAATAATTCCGAGCTGGCTATCAATTAAAAACATTTTCCACTGAATCAAAAGTTAATTGAATGATTTATGTACTTGGATAAATTATTAAACTTTTAATGTACTTTTACAAAGATTTATTATCTGTTTTATTAGATTTTGCAATGTTATTTTTTTTGGTTGTCAAATAATATAATGAAATACAGCAAAAAAAAAGTGCAAATAGATTGAAAAATGTTTGAGTACATTGAAATACGTCAGGTTTTATTGGAAAACGACAAAATTTAGTAAAAAGGAAAAAAATTCTTGATATCGGTTTGATATTTTTCATTTTTCGAAGATTGGAAAAAATTCACATTTTATTATTGAATTTTTTTAATATTTTCTGCAGTTTAATAAATTTAAAAGTCTTTAAAAAGTGTTATTAATATTAAAAAGACAGATGTGTTTCGTAATTAAAAAAAAAGTAATATCAGAGTTAATAAAAAAAAAGGGAAAAAAAATAAAGGGGTGAGATATTATGTTTATTGTCTTATTTATCCTGGAAGCCTCAGTCACAGTGGAGTAGATCAAAGAAAATTAAATGATGAGACAAAAAGGTTGGTTCCGTTGAAAGAGAACGAGAAGAACCTTATTCTAAATGGGCATATTCTTATTATTTTTCATCTCTTGTTAGGATCCATTTCTTGGTCTGGTTTTTTCCGTGTCTTGGTGGTTGTCGGGGACTGTCTCACACTTAGCTGGTCTCTTTCATCAGCCGAGCTCCTGCGACTACTCAACTCTTCCTCAGCTTACAGTGTATAGCCTCTGTACTTGATTTATAGTTTTTAATTTGAGTCTCATTTCAATCCCGACAAGAATGAAGCGGGAACGCGAGTCAGAGTTTAAATAAAAGAATAAAAAAAGGTAAATTAAAATAAGGAAATACTTTAAATAAAAGGAATAAAATGCTGAGGAAAAAATTAAAAAGCACGATACACTAGAGCCCCTAGCTCAGAATCTCCGATCTTAAGTACTCGAGCATTTTATCAAGTCTTCAAGCCATGTATTTCAGTGTCTACTATTTTTCATAACTCTATTTAAATATATTTACATTTTTCCCTTTATATTCTCATTCTTATTCCTTTTCCCGGTGTTGTCTATTTAATTAATTAATGTATTACACCCTCGCTAATATTTTAATGACAGCCGGTAATTCACCTTCTATTTCCATCCGTCTGGTTCTGATAGTGCTCTAATTTATTCCACGACGGCGTCTTTAAATCGACATTCCAGAACTGTATGAAGTTTAATTGAGAAAATGGTCAGTATCAAGCGGAATACGACGTGAGAATTACTTTCGACAATTAACTTTCTCACCACGTACGCCAGATAATACTTTAAGCGATTTTTACTTTTTTACTAAAATTCTACGGTTACTTTTTCCAAACAAAAGCTTAAATATTCCTCAAACTTTTCAAGTAATTTTAAGTTTTTTATTAGTTTAAACTTTTCTAAATTTCACATGCTGTTAAATCTTCCTCATATATACATATAATGTAAATGTATAATAATAATAATAATAATAATAATAATAATAATAATAATAAGTTTTTTCATACTATAAAATCGATAACTAATTAATAAATTTTATTTTATCAAAACTATTAGTCATTGTCAAAAAAAAATTTGTCGTGAACAAAAAAAGGCTTTGTAAAGTTTCCGATGAATTTAAAATGACAGTCGATTAAAGAAAATTTAAAGTTTGACTCTTTATATATTTAGTTTTATTATTTTTTGGTATGATCCACATCAGCGGTTACATAAACTTTAATGGCGCCGGTAAATGAAAGTAGAGGGGGGAAGAAGGGAGCGGAGAGTTTATATGAAATAAGAAAAAAATAATAAAAAGTAAAGTTTAAAATAAAAAGTAAAAAATAAAGATGGCTTCCCTCTACTCTGTTCTCTCAACTTGGATGATATAGCCAGCCAGTGTCTTTAATTGCGCGGGTTTGATCGATGGTTCTGGCGGTACGTGACACCGAGGGTGGCTTAATTTCGTAGCCGACAAAGACTGGCTCCATGGGATGGATCTACCGAGTAGAGCGAACGGCGAGACCAGATCCAGCGAGTGTTAACTCGAGAGAGACCCAGAACCAGAACCAGACAGCGAGAGTGACAAGGGAGTTGGAAGTTTGTTCTCACCTGCGTGATATACGGCCTCGCTCCACTTACCATCACTTGCCTTAACTTATACTTATACTTACACTTATGATTCGTGATACACACGTGGGTGTAACATCATCAGTTCATTTTTACTTCCTCTTACCATTGTTGTTGTTAATATACTACTCTTGTTTATAAATATCACAGTCATGCCAGCATTATTTACCCCGCAATCGTCACGGAATTCACGGATTCGTTTAAATTATCTCCGACACCGCACTTCTTGCTTCATAATTCTTATAATCGTTTCTTTTTTTATTTTTTTGACCTATATAAGTGGAATTGATCGTGCAAACTGTAATTTAATAACCAATTTTTGGCTTTAAAATTAAAATTCTCTGAATCCTTTCCATCCAAAATTATTACAAATTATATAAAACATATTTATGAAGTTTCTGAAGAAAAAATACTTTTAATTTTAATTAAAAAATTTAAATAAGCCTATCAAATATTAATAAACCCGGGTTATGAGGCCTGGGCCCATAACCTGTAGGGATACTTCTATTTGCTCAGTTTCACTGTTTTCTTAATTGTGCAACCGAGATTGAGCAATAAAGCAAACTACTAACTGGTTATCAATAAAAAAAATGCGGTAAGCATTAACAAAAGTAATTCTAAAGGCGGGACATAAAACGGAACATTACCGTAAAACCACAAAGGAGCAGAATAATAGGAGCATCGAAGATGTAATCCGTGAAGTATGATGACAGTAAAAAATAGACGAGCGAGGAATAATAAAAAAAAATGTTAGTCCATAAAAATGAGGAAGAAATAAAAAGAAAAAGGTGTTAGAAAGACGTAAAGAAGGAAAGGGCAATGGAAGCTAGCCAATCTTCATTGGAGCACGCGCTTGAAATATCGGCGCACGGGGAAATTACTCCCTGATGTAAAATTCCAGTCTGATCTCAAGGGTTCTGGGCGTCATACAACTTGTTTCTCGCTTATAGTACACCCTGGAACAGAATGAAGGGGCTAGAAAAATATCCTCTATGACTACGACGATGTCCAAGATGTAATATCACGTCTTACCATGATTACAATATCTAGACTATTTTTTAATATTAATAACTGAACCCGAAATACATTTTTTACTTCTTGAATTTTTTTCTTATTATATTCTCGGGACAAAAGATCTGGCGTAACCCTTGTGGTTTAGTTAAGAGCTTTTATTTCTTGGTACTCAGCGCACCGCGTTGTATTCCTACAAGAGATTAAATTTCCCTATTGATATTGATGGGATAAAGGATCACTGTGAAAAATTTTAGCCGAGATAATAGAGACTAGGATCCCAGTGGAGAAATATAATAATAGAATAAGAAAAAAAAATAATAATAATCGGTGGGGAGTATCTCAACCGTCATTAAGTCCGGCTCCGATAAGTGAATTTAATCATAAGCAGCTAGCGTACGAGTCACCCCTGTGCAGTGTTTATTCAATTCGCGGATCGAGGATCGGGGATCAGGCCCCCGTCCTTCGTTTTCTCGGTTCACTCGTCATAAATGTTTATTCAAAAAGCTTACTACTCCACAGCGATGTCGATCTTTAGCCTCACGTATATTCCTCCCTTGTGTTTAGTGCTTACGCCCGACACCCAGCCGACATGCAAGCTATAGAATGCAGAGAATATAAGCTTAGGCTCACTTGTGCTTAATGTGTACTCAAGTTAAAGTTTGTCGCTCTTTTTCTCACTCGTATTCCATTTATTATTAAATATGTCGTGTCGTTTTTGCTCACTCGGTGTATTGTCAACCCCAACAACTATTCAGCGGCGAGGCTAGACTTGTATATCCCCTTGATACGACTGTCGTGAACGCGTAAGACCCTTATCGTGCTCGCCCACCCTGCGTGATGCTCACCCCCGTTATTATTAATAACAATGATAATAATAATTCTCAAACCAACCCATCCGTCCTCTACTCTCAACGAACCAACTCCGCTCGCTCGGTTATGGATTTATGCATAAATATTTCCCGATCTTTGAATTATTTTCGGAACATAAAATACGGATTACTGACGTCTCAGGTGCTCAATAAATTTTATAAATTATACACTTCATTTATTTATTGTCATTATTTTTCCTTTTTTAGCTATTAATTTTACTTTTTTGTCTTTAAAATGTTGGGACATTTTTATTCAATAAAATATAAGAGACAAATCCAATTTCATGGTAAAAAATTTATGTTGAAATGTGAAACTACATAAAATATGTATAAAAAATATATATACATTGATACTTGTATTTTTTATATATTTTCAATATAATTTTTTTATATTCCTTCGATATTATTGATAAAGCCTGAAAGATATATTTTTTTAATTTTTTCCATCCATGCATATATTTTTTATGTATTTCAACTACTCTAAAATATATAAAATATTCACTAGCTACTAAAAATATATTTTTAATATAAATCTATATTATTAAGAGAATAAGCGAAATTTTGTGGAAAATTCTTGACCTGGAGTTGTGCCTTTTCATGGTTTCATATTATTTTCACCAATAGTCAGTTTATGATGATAAGTATTTAGACTGCATTTTAAAATGCTCTATCTCTAGATACATAATTAAAAAATGATCTTGTATTTCGTGAACTATTGACATTTTTAAAGATATAAGCTCATCTCGATGTTGCACTCATCGAGACCTTTCATTTGAGTACCCACATTAATTTTTCATATATTTATGTATGTTATATATATGTATATATGAAAAATATATCAAAAATGCATGTGGGTATTCCAATGAAAGCTCTTGATGAGTGTAACATCAAAATGAGCTTATTTCTTTAAAATTGTCAATAGTTAAGAAAATACAGTGCAATTTAATAAAAGTCATTCTTTAATAAAATATAATTTTATTTATTTATAATTCACAAGTCACGGCAGTCACATAGTGACTGCAAGGTTGCTAGTATTTTTTATCTTAGTTAATTTTTAGTTTTAATTTTAAAACAGCCACCCCATTTAAAAATAAAAACACACAATATAATATATATCTGTATGATAACCCTTTATGAATTATAAGTCTTTGGTGGTCACGGGGCAAAGTTGTTGGAGTCTGTATGCCGGCGAGATATAGATCGGCAAAACACGAGGATGCACTTTGAATTGTCCTCGGAGTATTCAAATTAAGTCTCGGAAATTTCGTCTATTTTCATCCACACTAGACTCGACTCCGCACTAAACTCGACCGAGAGCATTCCCGTGCTCTTCTATTATCATGAGTAACAGGTCATTCACATAAATTGTAATTCAAATATTATTATATATACACATATATATATATTATGTTTGTGAATGCCAAGCGGAGACAAAGCCTTTAAATTATTTTTTCCGCAATTAAAACTCGCTTTATAAATTAAAAAACTTTTAATGATTTCTGGGATTGAATAAAAAAATATTATTAAAAAATACAAATTATAAATTTATACTCGTACAATTAAAAGTTTTTTTATTGAATGAAATATATTCACCATAGTTATAATAAAAATAATAAATTTTGTAACTATTGAAAAACTCAATTTTAGATTTCAAAACTAATTTAAATCCGTAATAAAGTCCATAAAATTTTCGATATCTCCATATATTGGTACACATAAAGTATGTGATCAATCGAGAAACTTTTCAATGAAACTTTTTCCGTCGCCGCTGCACATACCATCTACATACTACATACTTTATACATACATACTTAAATCCCCATCTACACCATATATCTCATACATATATATATATATAAAAATAATTCCATTCTCATTCCTCCTCAGCGCCTCGATTATAAACTTAATCGTCTGGTCTCAATAACCGACACTTAATTGCTTTAATTAATTAAGGGAACAAAGTCTGCTATAAGTCGCTTTGCTGACAATAATAATTCCACTTTAGTAGTCGTTGTTACTTGCATCATATAATATTTATTATTGTCTTTTAAATACACCAAGCCGAGCCGTCATACTCCTCCTCATCAAGCATTTCCGCTTCCTTTATCCACAATATTCGTTCGGTTATTCGGTTTGTTAATACATCAGTCGGTCTTCTCTCTATTATACCCCTCCAGACAATATTTATTAATAAATATTTATCCTCATATTTAAATTTAAATTAACATTAATAAATACAAGCATTAACGATCCCGAGACTCCTCGGCCGTCATTCGTCATTAATATTCCTAACTAAAATATATTACCCAACACAGAGTACACATTAGCGGTAAAAATATTTTCTGTAAATCGTGAGTTAAATTGCTTTAAGCTCATGTAGATATGACAAGTTATATCATCAGTTATAAATAACTAAAGTATGTATGTAATATAACAACCATGTCTTTTATAGTTATTTTATATTTTATACATCTACTCATCATTTCTCGTGGTCATGCGGTGCCGCGAAAAGACCAGTCTTACCCCCCATCGCTCTAAGCTTGGATCATCAAAAAAAAAAAAAAAAAAACGAATTCTAAAAAATCTCCCTTCAATTCTTCCACAAAAACGATGATAAATTTTCCTAGACATCGCAAATGTGAGAATTGAATTGATCCTCCGGCAAACAGCAGCCCTCAGACGTCCCCCAGCTGAGCTCCAAAACAAAAGAACTCTCCATGGGCATTGACAAGCCATGTTTGACGGGAGAGTGAATGCCAGTCGATTTTACCGGCAATAGATAGAGAGTATCGCTTCAGAATCGCTCAAGACTCTCATCTCTTTCATCTTCCATCTTTCATCTAGCTCCTTATCTCATCTCCCTACGCCTCTTACCTCTAACCGACTGGGAACTCTAGCTCTGGCTCTAGCTCTAGCTCTAGCTCTAGCTCTAGCTCCCAGATGTAGAGTCTCGGAGTCTGGAGTTGCTGGAGAAAACAGCAGCCAGCAGGAGAACATTGCAAGGTGGTACGGGTTCTCTTGTTCGTCCTCATCCACATCCACATCTCTTGGTTATATTGCATATATGTACATAACATACCTTTGCCTTTACCTCTGCCTCAACTCGACGGTCGATCGTACTCCAGGGCGATAGCACAGACTGTACAGAACCGGTTCCCGTAAGTAAGCTTACCGTCCCCTTACTTCAGGCCCCTCTTCATCGCGAGTTCCAGCTCCTCGACGCTCATCCTCTGCTCTAGTGTGCTGCTGAGTGTACAATGTACTGTGCAGAGAAGAGTATACATTCAGCTGCTCTCAGTCTCTCTTCTCAGGCCACCAGTATATTCCAGTCTATATATAATAATATAATAATGTCCTTTGTTTCACACTAGGTTAAGTTCTAAGACTCTACTCCTGCGATTCCTATTCTGTTCTGTTCTCTTTGGTAAAGTAGAGAACTGAACTCCACCTCCTCTGGAATCGAACCAGTCAGCTCGAATGCCAACTGGAGGTTACTGCGGGCCATCGCCTAAACCACACACCAGTAAACCTACTCGAAGAAGTAAAGGTTTAGCTCTTCCTGGTCGGCGGTGCTCTTACTCGGACTTGAGAGATCTCGAGCACTCCACTCGAGAGCTCCAAAGACACGAGGTATTTTAACCGTTGTCCTAGGATCCTCTTTTGCCCTACACCCTATATCCCTTCGATCTCTATATCGACTTCTTTCTCTGGGTATAGATGTAGAGAGCAGCAACGGCAATAGCCAAAGCCGGGCTTTCTGCTTCCAATGCCACTTTTATTCGAGTCATATATCTCGGAGGCTGGCTTTATCTTACAATGATACTTTAGAATAGAAGATCTGAGTAAGCAGTCTGAGATGACTCGGACTCAAGTACAGATTACTTTTACTATTTTCTGAGGTAAAAGGAATTATATTTATAAATCGCAGAGTTTTAGTTTTGTTTCTTTTGATACTGCCAAAACTTCCCTTGGACATTCAATTCATTTTTTTTTTTAGTCTATTTAGATTCTTTTATTTTATTTTATTGATTTTTTTCCATTCTAATAAAAGAATTTTTTTTTTATAATAAATAATTTTCTTCAAAAAAATATTCAATGAGTACAATTAAGCCGTCAAATATGTGTTTAAGATGAAATAACACAAAAAAAAATTTAATTAAAAAGGAAACGCCTGGGAAAAATGTTAATAAATGTACCAAAAAATGTAATAGCATTAAAGTATGTAAATATAATTAGCTCGTCTAAGTAAATTCCTTTCTTGAGTTTGCACATGCAGGAATACCGTCTCCACCACATATTACTGTGGTAATATATATTGTACAGAGAGCAAATTTAGCAAAATGTATATACTCAAAGCAGCTTGTAGTGCAGAAAAGCCAGATCATCTTTTTAAATATTTATACCCGTAGAATTAGGAGCTCATATGAAGACACGCCAGGTGATATCTCCCGGATATTTACGTAGTCATAGAGTCATTACCTCTGTATGGAACGAAATTTAATCGTAGATTTGTCCTGGAGATAAAAGACGGAAATTCCTGGCTAGTGATCCACTGTACAACATTCTGCATTAAAAATGAAATAAGTGGCTCACAGAATAATACACAGACTGTTGATGCTGTTCTGTACCTTGGGTTCACCGGCAATTACACCATTACACCGCTTACTACTAATACTAGCTGGAGTATATAGCTATTAAACTGTGGCGGAAAAAAGGGGCTAAATAAAAATATAAAAATCGGCGAAAAAAGGTAAATAAAATAACATAAAGGCACCGACAAATAACTTAACCGCCTTAAGACATATCATGGCCAAGTTTCCGATCGTGTTCGAGTGCGAGAACGATGCAGTCACGTAAGTCATGCCATATTGCTGTTCGTCACGGGAACGGAAACCGCTCTCATTTCTATAGTACTGCACATACAGCTTACAGTAAGGACGTAAGGACTAACATACAGCACCAGTGCCTAACATACAGTACCTACTGCCTACCATGCAGTCAGTCAGTCCTTGGCCACGAGATTTATGCTTTAATAATCATTACCAGAGATGAGGACTTAAAACTTGCGTGTAAGGCTTCCACACACATCCTCGCTCCACACTTTTAAATTAATAGTATGTACATATTTTCCTCCTGTTTTTGTTTAACTCTTTGTTACTATCATTATTATATTATATTGTATTATTATATTATATTATATTTACCCGGGTAATGATGAGTAGAGTAGAATATGAACCATGAGCCATGAGCCATGAGCCATCAGCCATCAGCCTTTCCTCATATTATTGCAATAACTTTTAGAGTTTAACTCCAAGTATCAACACAAGTTCTTCCCCTTTATTATACGATATGATGTCTACTTCTGTGGCTCTTTACCTTAGCACTTTACTCTACCTGCATTACACACTCCACATATCCTCTTACTAAACACACACTCATGCACACCTCAGATAATCCAACGTGTGGATCGCACACGTATTTGTGTATATTGGCATAAAGAAGCCAAGCCTGGAATGAGAATCGAGAATTTTATTCACCCGGAGAGCTCACTCATATGTTATGAACCTTATGTATGTGAGTGTGTGTGAGCTGCATGGGGACTCTGAGCAAAAGTTAAACTGTGCTGAGCCAGAACCAACATGGCTCCGTTACATTCCTTTCGACTGCCGAGTATGAGGACGAGTAGGATACTCTCACCGACATTGTCTTTAATCTCCCGTGTATGTAGTACATCACACACGAATTTTTTTATTTTATTTTTGTTATAATCCACAAACTTATGTCACTATTGTTTAGTTTATTCACCAGACGCATGTTACTTAATTGAATGTTATTAATTGTCTTTACTGTTACTAAATACATCCGTTTTTAGAGCACAGCCATGAACTTTAGACTCTAAATTATTAATTGTAAGCGAATAGGATTTCATAAATAGTAATTTATTTTTTTTTTTTTTAATTTCGTAAAAGTCATTTATTTTTTTGGAGGTGAAATTTTTATTTCTTCTTACCCAGTGCTCTTATTACGTCAATAAATTCATTTTAATTAATTAAGTATTTTATTCCCCTCCAATATTAATGAAAAAATTACTATGGGAAAATATTCATTTTTCAATCATTATTTTGATTTATTATTTATAGTATTAATATTAATACGATAAAGAAAATATGTACTAGATAGATATTGCATTATTTAATTAAAATTTTATCGAATACGATATCAGTCGAGTGAAGTAAATAAAAATTCATGAGAAAATAATAAAAAAGAGAAACTCTGAGTGACTGTGACCCTTGCAGTCATGCTGATTGATCAATAACATACAACTAATCAATAATAATTATATATTTCGTCGAAGTATATGATTATTATTATAATTATTATTATATCTAAGCTTGGGATTATTAAACAGTGTATTGAAATATTTATATAAATGTTTTTATTTACGCAACTAAAAATTCAGAGGCCGGAGGTCGCTCTTTATTATCATTAGAAATGTCAAATAAAACTAATATATTTTATTTATTTCGGACAGTAATTGGGCCAATAAAAATATTTACTTTCTTCCCCGAGGAAGGACGGCTTTTTATGCGTTCATAGTTTGATATGTGTACGGATATAAATATATAAATTAAGATTACAGTGAGTTTTTTGTCGGTGATCATTATTTCAGTAAAAGTAACACAGCCCTCTGCTAATATTTTATTTTATTTTGTTTTATTTTATTTATCGTGTTGTTGTTTTTTTGTGATTGTTATGGTAGATAGAGAGTTTTTGCTTCTATTAGATTTTTCCTGATCCCGAAAAGGAAACGGCAAGGTAGCAGCAACGTGGCTGGAAAAGAAATAGCTTCGTTTCCCGAATCCACCGTGTCAGCTTGATTAGCTCGGTATAACCCCGTGCAACTTTCATCCCCTTATATTGTGTACCGTGTCCTGTCTTCGAGACGAGAAAAAACAAAATCTTTCGTTTCGCTGATCATCATTAAGACAGATTCCATTTCACCGTTGTTTCGTGATCAACACACGCCGAATTATCTGATGAATTTAATCATAGAAAAACAATCGGAAATTTTTCTTGAAAATAATTATTTGTAACATTTTTTTTAATTACTAAATTTTATTTTTTATCATCAATTTTTAAGAAAATCTATATTATTAAGAAAATGAGTGAAATTTTGTGACCAGGGTATTTATATACTAAAATGAGTTTTTATAGTTAATCTCTAGACAGATAATTAGGAATTAACTTGTATCTCGTAAATTATTGACATTTTTAAAGATATAAGCTCATCCCGATGTTACACTCATCGAGACCTTTCATTTGAGTACCCACATCAATTTTTCATATATTTTATATATTTATATATTTCACAAATACCACATATATAAAATATATAAAAAATTTTATGTTGGTACTCAAATGAAAGCTCTTGATGAGTGTAACATCAGGATGAGCTTATATCTTTAAAAATATCAATAATTAAGAAATGACCTTGTATCTTGTGAACTATTGACATTTTTATAGATATAAGGTCATCCCGATGTTACACTCATCGAGACCTTTCATTTGAGTACCCACATCAATTTTTCATATATTTTATATATTTATATATTTCACAAATACCACATATATAAAATATATAAAAAATTTTATGTTGGTACTCAAATGAAAGCTCTTGATGAGTGTAACATCAGGATGAGCTTATATCTTTAAAAATATCAATAATTAAGAAATGACCTTGTATCTTGTGAACTATTGACATTTTTATAGATATAAGGTCATCCCGATGTTACACTCATCGAGACCTTTCATTTGAGTACCCACATCAATTTTTCATATATTTATATATATTATATATATGTATATATGAAAAATATATCAAAAATGCATGTGGGTACTCAAATGAAAGGTCTTGATGAGTGTAACATCAAGATGAGCTTATATCTTTAAAATATATATGTATATATCAAAAATATATGAAAAATTGATGTAGGTACTCAAATGAAAGCTCTTGATGAGTGTAACACCGGGATGAGCTTATATCTTTAAAAACGTCAATAACTAAAAAAGTACAGAGCAATTTCACAAAAATCATTATTTAATAAAGCACAATTTTATTTATTTATATTGCACAAGTCACGGCAGTCACATAGTGACTAGTTTATTATTATTCAAAATTAAAAAAAAAAATATTTTCCTCCCCTGCATCTCAACAAGAAAAATAAAACGCAACAATTTATAAAAACTAGAATAGAATAGAGTAATCCCGAGTGTAAAAAAGCGAAATGTGTACGAGTGTTTAAGTGCGTGGTTGGATGGATCTTTTACGAGTGAAAAGACGTTTTACCGAGTGCAGGATACCAGATGTTCGATCTGCCACTCCCACCTCACTCTCTGGCACTATAGGACGCATTACTGTTGGCTATTCTTCCATATATCTATCTATACTTCTCCATATGTACTTTAAACGTCCATATATATATAATATATCCTTTAACGGAAGACAAGATATAGAGCCCGGTTGATTTTACTAGGTATGTGGGCGTATTACTGATATATCTTCTCTTCTCGTAGCAAAAGTCCAAGTGTAAATGTACCCGCGCGAACGATCGGCAGAATAGGACTATCCTTAATCTCAATTCTTAGCGTCTATCGTTACGTCTGTGTCTGCTGGAGATACAAAATAATATCTGGAGAATAGAATTGAAAGAGGGACTCGATCATTGACATAGGAGCTGGGAGCTCTAACAACAATGAAACAATGTAAAATGTTGGCACACAACTGGAGAGAACACTACCGGCAATCTAAATTATCCACGTCACACCTTTGCTGTGAGTTAACCTCAAGGCAATTCATGGGGTTTTGCGCCTTGACAAATTGCTTCAATTACTTGACCGCTCGGACAATTAATCGTAACTGCTTTTATTAATCTTGACTGCTTTTTAATTAACCACCGCTGACCTTTGTACACAGACTAACTGCGGACTACCTGTCTCCGAGCCTAAAGAAATCCCTTTCCCATATAATATAATATATAATGCTCTCTACTCCGTATGGTATGAGGCTGTATGAGCCAAGTCGAGTCGAGGCAAAAAAAAAACAATTACGCTGTTGCCTGTTTCATAACGATGCTTTCCAACCAAACCTAAAGCATACACACAATAATACAATGCTCCTTTTTATATTCCGCTAAATCTCTCTATGAACAATACAACACATTATTTATATTTATATTTGTATACGTTATTATCATTGTGCAATTTAAGTCCCGGCTCAACTACGAACAGTAATATAATACAGCAACAGTCTACTGTGATAGCGATGGTGATAGGAAGAAAGCTCCACTGACAGTTGAATAAAAACTATCGATTTTTCCGAACACACCCATCCTTCCCCATTCTCTCTCCAAGTTTTCTTTTAGATTTTATTCCCCGGTTCTGGTTCTTGCAAAAAATTGTTTGAGTTAAATTAAACTCTTGCATAGTTTTCTCTGAATTTTAATTCAAAACTCGCGTATAGAGCTGCGAGTAGATGCTTTAGAGAATATAGGAGCTTCCAGTAAGGCATGGGAATATTTTTCCGAGCACGCGAATTTTAAATTGAAAAGCTTCGGCTAACAAAATCATACAAAAACGATTTTTTTTTTAGTTAAATCTATTTATATCTACTCGAGAAAATATTAAAGACTTGTTTGTCTTTTTAAGATCTGTTTTATTATTCTTTTTTTAAATAATAATAAATTTTATGGGTGGTAAATATTGTCAGCATAATTGGGAATATTATCATATATTAAATATTTAAAGTATTAAGCAAAATTAAAATATTTAAACACTGGTAGAAGAATTTTTTTATTTTTTGAATATAATTTAATATTAATAAAAAATGTTTTTAATCTTTTTATAATAAAATTTTAAAATTTAATAAATATTTCTTGATAATAAATTTCATTAAGAATATTAATTAAATCACTTGATATTAAAAAATAAAATATTGACAATTAATAATTAAAAAAAAAAAATTCTAAATATACCCAATTAAATAAAAACTCCAAATAAAATCCTACAGTTTACCCGACGAAAAATGGCGTCGAAGTATTTAATAAAAAAATACATAAAAACATTGAAGTGTACTCGGTAAGTTTGTTTATTCGTAAATTAATTGGTTGACTTGAGCGAAAATAAGAAAAAAGCCCCTTTTAGATCAAAGAATGTCGAAATAAGTAAACTTATAAACTAGCAGATCAAAGCTACAAAGTTTTCTGTGTATCCATTTAATCAGATACTCGAAATGAGTACTAACTCACTATATATCGATTTTATTTGTTGAAAAGCTCAATTCGTCTGTGCTACTTATATTCGGAACAACTCTACCGGCCGCGATATATAAACTCAAATATATATATGAGAATTTATATTTATAAGACATATCAAAGTGGCTTGTATCAAGTGAGTCGAAATTCGGGTCTGCATTTATGCATGTGTGCGGGCAATCGACGATCAAAGGCAAAGCAATTATACTGATGGTTTTCGCATCAAACGGCTGCAGTGTTTCTCTCCCGGTGGTATGTTATGCTCCTCACCGGGCTGGCTCCTACATATTCAGCTGATAGACATCTCTAAATACCTATATATCATACATATAGATTACAGATATACATATACCTCCCAACAAAGATGTTTCTGCAATAGACACTCCAACACAGCAGCCGATACCGAGCCCATCACCCGAGCATGATTCAATAAGACAAATATATCTATATTATATAGTCCGAATAGAATTATCCGTACAGAGCAGTAGCAAGTACAGGCTTTGTGCTTTCACTTGTATTGATAGCTACATCCGATTCAAATTGACATGAACCTATTTACAATAAAGCCTGACGATGTAGATGTCTGATACGTGTTCAAGTGTTCACCATTCACGTCTCTATCGCATAGCAGCATCGAGTCTGTGCCACTGATACATATACAACTTATACAATATATAACACATTACATCCAAAACTTAACTGCTGGAAGATCTACTGACATAGTTTGAGATGACATCTGACCAAATATTTGGTCTGTCCTCACTCACGTCTATTTATCTTCTTCTATCCAAGATATACATATTTTTCATACAATACAATAACTAAAATATATTGAAGATAGATATATAATATGTACAATAATTTAAATACCGATATTCATGATGATACTGATGTTATTTCTTCTTTGTGTTTCAGGTAAGAGTCAAACGTTAGCTGAACCCAGAAAATAAAGGACAGTATGAGTCTTGGTGTTGTCTCATCGTTTTATTTTAAAAATTCACGGCCGGAGACTGTGAGTATGAAAGTCATGGATATTTGAGACCCCACCCAGGTTGATAATTATTCATGGAGGCCTCGGGCCCTCGGGATTATGTAGATAGATAGGTAGATAGATAGATAGAATGAAAATTTAAGAGAAAATAAAGTAAAACCCTCGATAGGCTTTTATTTTAAATAAAAATACAATATATGGGACAAAAACGAGTTTGGGGTTTTCTTTTATCACTTCATTAGCCGGCTGTCTCCATTCCGGCCCTATTTTATTACTAATCACTGTTTCAGGCACTATGATGCTTATATCTATCCTACATCCAGTCTGTTAAGTGAAAGCCGTCTTATATCTGGATAGATATAATATAAATTTATTTATAAATACTAGGCGGTTGTCGAGAGGCATTAAAAGCGTTTTTGAGCGGTTATCTAAATTAGGTACTTTGCCTGAGTGGATGCATGATATATGTTATGTTTATAGCTGGAAACTCTCGGATGGTGGATGTAGGATGGCTAAGCTATATATATCCTCAAGGCATCTTAATGTGTCACTAATATACAACAGAATACTCTACAAATAGTTTTATCATCTCGCAATTAAGCGATGGATTATAATTACCCCATACCGGGATTAATTAAACGCTTTTGTAATTGAAGTATAAATTATCCTCCATCCGAGGAAGTAAGCAATGAGGCTTTTGTAAAAATTCTGTTAATAACTCGGCCAATTAAGTAATGACTAGTGACTAATGACTAATCACTATTAACCACGTAGCGTTTATTAACCCACTTTTTATTAATAGATCTGTGAGTACAATCCGATGAGAATGCACTTTTTTGCCCTCAGGGCTCGGGTCGTGGGAGGTTCTAGAGTCTGCACATACACAGAAAAAAAAATTTACTTGAATTAAGTAAATAATTTTGAAAAATTTCATCTTGATTTGAATAGAAAAATTCTTGAACTAAAAAATTTTTCTTGGTTTAAGTAAATTTTATTTAATTCAACAATTTTTCGTCTTAATTCAAGACACTCTTTAAAATTGTTTTCTTGGTTTAAGAATTTTCCTTTTTCATTTAATTTATTTTTTTTTCAGTGTATGAGATCGAGGGATAAAAGAAAATACATTCAGTTTTATTTTTTTATCTAAATTTTTCTGGTAATAATTACAATGTTGCCTTTCAAATATTACCTCTCAAGTCTTACATCAATTGTTTAGCAAACGTGTGGGCTGATGCATGCTCTCGGAAGCTCATTTTTCCGCGTCGACTGAAAATGGGCTTTCTGATGGCCGAAATGGAGGGCAATAAAATGCCGAGTAGCCGGGTGATGGCAATAGATGCGATCGTGACGTGAGAAGGCCACTGTTAGGCGGGATAAAGTGCGGATAGGTATTTTCTTCACCCGAGACTATAAGACTACAGGAAAGGAGTAGCTTAGCTTAGTCGATGGACGGCAAGCATAAAGGGAAAATCGGGTGTTGGGAATAGAATGAGGAGTAGAGGGCGAATTCGCCGGCGGCGTTTCTTCTCTCTCATACTTTAGCACGTTGAGTGGCGTGTCGGAGAATAGCACACAAACACAACAGAGCGCAGTGAGAATGAAAGGAAGTTTAGCGTAGTGTAACACTGTAACTGTAGAGAAGGAGTAATGTATGTATATGGATGTACAAAGTGGTGTAAGTCGGTGTAAAGAGGCAAGAAAAAGAAAAGACTCGTGGGACTCGTATTGCGGAAGAGCCATGGCCACTTGGAGGGTAGAGAAGAAGGGACCCTCGGTCTTTTCGCGTAAAATTTACTGCGTTAAACGGCCGCCTACGCCCCAAGGAAATATACATACATTTTTCTCTTTCTTTTTGTGTGTTTGTGTGTGTGTGTGTGTGTGCAAGCTCCGACCAAAGCCCCGTGCTCGGCATAGCATGGAGGTACTTGATCTCAGCACACTGCTCCATCTTAACGACTTCCACTTAGTCTGGTTCCATTTGCGAAAAGAATTGTAAACCAGTACGGTGGTGCAGGCATTAAATCTCATTTCATCCCCTGATCTCCGCTTGCGTACTTTGTGCGGCACTTGTTCTGATTTAAACTTTTAAATGTTCCTGGGTGGTTTTTTCTTTCCTGTAAATTTGACATCTGAGAGGGCGTGGATTAAATTAAAAGTGATCTGAATAGAAACAAACTTGGGACTGCGGTGAAATTCGCTCTACTCTATCCGGGGTTCAACTCGATGAAATGAATCAACATTTTACGAGTATAGTCCTCGAGTTTCATCCGAGATAGTGAAGGTTTTTATTTATATTTTGTTCGGTCCGCGTACGAATGTCGAATTACCTTCTGGATCGTCTCACGAGAATACGCTTTCCTGGTGTAATAGTGTACATGACCGACCGGTGACATCATGAAAAATATGTGGTATTCAAGCACATCCCAAGGCATTCCAACCAAAAGCTATCTCGACACTTTGCGTTCCTGTAGGTAGCCTCACAACCGCAGGGGAAATGACTCTCTGTCATTTCGTCTATCTCTATATAGATAAATACATATATGTTATGTATATATATATATATATATATATATATATATATATATATATATATATATATATGCGCTGGTGAAAATGTTATAGAATTTATACTCAAGACTGCACCAACTCAAATAAATTTTATTCCTCGTATTTTCATGACTCTCTGCTCTGCTGGTTTATAACTCAAACTATTTTTCAAAAATAAAATACCCAATCATATTTTTTGTAAAAAAACACTCTAAGCGGGCAATTTACTTTATTTAATAAATTTTTTATTTTATTTTATAAATAAGAGACTTTTTAGAAATAACTTTTATTAAAAATATATTTTCAATTATCATTACAATTAAAATACTTTAAAAATAATTAACTGCATGAAATATTTATCAAAAATATCATTAATTTTTTTTTACATTTTCATTTATATATTTTTAATGTACTTCAATTACACTAAAAAAAAATTTACAAGCAATAAATTTTTGATAAAATTTTTTTTCCATCGATCCAGTATAAAATAATTTCCATTAAAAGAATCTCCATTATTAAAAAAACAACTTTCCTAAAACACAAAGACAATCTCACTTAAAAAAAAAAAAAAAAACTAATCGTGGAATTCGGATAAAGATAATAACTTGTTCCTCGGGAATGAGTGTCACGGCGCCGACTTGAATCCAAGAATGCCATTCGCCTTGTCTAGCGTCTGCCTATAATGGCAGCTCGGACCGAGAGATAAGCCTAGATAGGTTCCACAGCATCACATCGCCATCAAAGACCACTTATTTAAAAGCCCCAATCTCTTACTCCCCACATATGTAAAAAACCGTTTAGCTACGTCCATATTGTATTCCCAGCAAACGAGTAAAAAACAAAGTGGAACTCCACATCGATATTCGAGTATCGGGTCTGCATTACAGTCTAGAGCTGCGGTTGCAAATCATTCGGAACTTCACCGCGGTATAACGGATGGATTCCGGCCGGAAGGTTCAGGTAATTCCGATCCGATTACCGATCTTCTTGCTATATGTTATATGTTATATATTATATATAATATGTTATACGTTACATTCCCTCTTTCTCTATCTCTCTCTGGTTCATTCTGGATTTTGGTCGGTGCCGGAGAACCAAACTGTTAAAGATAGAGAGGTACCACAGTGCACGGAGAGAATAAACGCTTAGTTCATCCCCGTAGAGGTCAATATTGCAGTTAATCTATGTTACGATTGTATCTGTTCATTGGGTTACGAAGTACCGTGGCACGAGCCCTTGGACATTAATTGCCGTTGTTACTGGCAGTTACGATCGGAGATACCTGATAGTTTCACTGATGCATTTACAGTCCTGTTTGTTCCCGGGCATATAAGCCGCAGTAAGAGTACTCTGTACTCTCCTCGGTATTTAGTATGTACCCGATATAATACCGCTGACTCTTTGGTCTCTGACTCTGACTCTTTGGGCTCATCCCTCCAGAGGCCTTTTATTTCCTCTTAGCCTGGACTGATGAGGCCTTATACTGAGAATATAAATTATTTTTACATTTAACTCAGACCTTGCGCTGCCTTATGATCAGTCCATTCCCTAGCAATCAAACCGACATTACATCCCCACATATATAATATACATGCTCATATGATACTAAATAAAGCCCATTGTGCTGCAATGACTCAATGATTTGAGATGTGATGTCTAGCTGGCACGTGTGCCTCAGAACATTTTGATGGTTAATTGTTATTAATAATGCGTAATGTATGAGAGACTTTGATTTTGTGTATTGTCAAAGGAGGGTATTAATTACCTACCTCCGCTCGACGTTTTAGTGAATAATCACGGCGATGGAGTAGTGTCGTACTTTCCTCCAGTCATCTGTGTCACAATACACAGAGTACAGAGTTTAGTATGTACAGCCAGTCCTGGCAAAACTCCAACTACATTTACAAATGAACACAGCCACGGAAACTCGAAACTTCGACCTGGTAACTGCTAACTCCGAATGAAACGTTACGCCTTCAAGCAATGCCAATGATTATTCCGTAGCATCGATTATTCGAGAGTTATGGTAACATATAATATTACCCGGCTTACTAGGATATTTACCCGGAAACCTACTCCAAGTTGGGTTATTAAATGTTGTCTAGAGATATGTCGTGGTTTTAATTATTATTAATGGATTTTTAGGATCAAAATTTCTAAATAAAATCTTAATGACTAATTTTTATAGAAAAATTAATTTAATTAAAAACTAATGACAAATAAGCTCTTAAATAGCGTAAAAAAATTTTTGTTTACTTGATACTAATATCTTAAACTTGAACTCTCTTGTAGCGAGACAATTTATCGACCATTCGCCACCTGTTGGAATTTTTTCAAACTATTTTTAATAAAAAAATTGTATATGTCCATATCAAGCCATAAAAAATTATTTTTCACGAGTATTCTACAAATTTCTCAAGTAAACATTGTACTCTAGATATTTCGAGCCAGAAGGTATAAAATTTCAGTGTACACTGCATACAAGATACAATATACAATATAGAATACAGAAATACAAGACAACTAATTCTCCGGCAGCATTTAATGGCCCGTTCACCGTGTCATGTTGTTGACCACTGGTCCTTTGCACTTAAATATATATACATATATATATATAACGTTGGCTTCTCGGCTTTCACCCAAACCCATAATGCTTTATCTTCTCTCATCCTCTATATACGCTCAGTTTTGGGTCTTTTACACTCTCTACAGCTACTAAAATCCCCAATGTCTTCTCAACACATATATACTAGCAAAGTGTGTTTTTACAAGCACCTAAATGTATTTCTCTGTTTCAATTAATGAGAGGACGATAAAGTCCATATGGATTTAACTTAAATCTCACTCTACTCTGCTGACGACATAACAACTATTTCTCTTAGTATCCTATCTGGCTAAAACTAAACAGAATAGTCGCCAGATAAACTTTAGGTTGTTGACGCTGCACCTCTGACGCTTCCTAATCTCTTTGTTTATGATCCGGCAAATAGGTTAATCCCTCTAATGGATCTGTTTGTTGAAATAATACTTCTCCAAAAAAAAAAAACATTCATTTTAATATTAATTGTTGAGCTAAAGCATATAAATACAAAACTCATCGGCATCTGCGTTGCCATATAAATATATATACAGCGCTAATTAACGGGAATAATGTAATTTATATAAATAAGAAGGTTGTTACATAAATTCTCGATTGCTCGAAACGATCTCTACTCGATCTGATCTCTGCTCAAAGTAACAAGTTAAACTTTAACCAATGTAGCGTTTTATTTTGAGCACTGATAGAAGGATTTATTTGTATTAAAAAAATATTTGTTAATAGTTAACAAATCATTTATTAGAGACCATTTTTTAGTATCAAACAAATATTTCTTAGTATTTAAAATGATTTGTTTGTATTTAATAAATCAGATATTCATTTATTAAATATTAATAAATCTTTTTAAATACTAAGAAATATTTGTTAAGGACTAAAAAGTGGTCTCTAATAAATGATTTGTTAAATATTAACAAATATTTTTAACTATAAACAAATCCTTCTATCAGTGAGAAATTAAGCGGTTGCAAAAGAGAGTGGTCCTCAAGTTGCGTTACGTCTCACATTTTATATATTGTTAATATTATATTATATAGAAAAAGAGAAATTACGAATCTTCGAATCGAGAATCAAGGAAGAATGAGCGAAGTTAAATAAAAGAGCAGATAGGGACAGCGGTGATGTGAGTTTGAAAAAGTTTATGAAAAGGTCATCATTTGCCAGCGGGAATCGTCGACAAAAGCTACAGATGTATACTCATATAGATATATATAATATATAATTGCAAGATTACTCTACGATACCTCTACATCTACGGAATTTCTATAATTTAATTGAAATTCTTGGTTGGCTTTAGCTTTACTCAGCGCACAATAGAGCTCAATTCATCCTGGAGATAACTTTTAAGTTACAGTAACAATGAGAATGTTAAGCCGTGTTTTAAGAGAATGCTATTTTATGATGAAATCTCTCAATGTTACTTTTTATATTTGTTTATATATGTTGTGTAATGGGTAGTTTAGAATTCACTTTGTGTAATTGTTATTTCAAAGATAAACTTTAATTAATATTAATTTAAACGGTGCTAATTAGTCGCGATAGGGAGGATAAAAACACGTGCTGGTTTTATTCCGGGCTTTTTCGGATATAGAGCACTTCTCCAGACAAATCGTGTGCAGCCGTTACATTACACCATGCAGCGAGTTTGTCGCTCATCTGTTTAATTTCCACATGGTTTAACCTACAACAGACGTGTCTACTACCCTATTCAAAATAAATAATCAACTTTTTGATAAATACGCTTTGTTCAAAGTTTCAATTTATGTTTCAAAAAAAAATAAAATTCTAACTATTGATTTTTAGTTTTGAATTCAATTTTACTCTGAAAATTTCTTCTTGCAGTTTAAATTCAATTTTTGCCGTCAATTTCTTGACAAAGTTAAATTTTTCAACTTTGAAATTTATTCTACTTAATTTAAATGAAATAAATTTTTAATTTAATTATTTTTCAAATAAAATTCTGTAAAATTTCCTTCTTACTTCAAGATTAATTGTTTTTAATCAATCAAATTAAAAATATTTTCCACAATTTCCAACTTAATTCTAAAAAGAAAAAAAAAGAAAAAAAATAACCTCAACTTTATTACATTTCATTAATTTTTCTCACCCTTAAAACTTAAGGTCAGAATAATCGGTGGCGTAGTAAAAAAAAGTAATAATTTTTATGAAATAAAATTCTAAGTATTGATTTTTAGTTTTGAATTCAATTTTACTCTGAAAATTTCTTCTTGCAGTTTAAATTCAATTTTTTGTCGTCAATGTTTTGACAAAGTAAAATTTTTCAACTTTGAAATTTATTCTACTTAATTTAAATGAAATAATTTTTTAATTTAATTATTTTTCACATCAAATTCTTCAAAATTTCCTTTTCACTCCAAGATTTATTTTTTTAATCAATCTAATTAAAAAAAAAATTTGTATCAATTCCGCTTTTCCTTCCACAATTTCCAACTTAATTCTCAAAAGAAAAAAACAACCTCAACTTTATTACATTTTATTAATTTTTCTCACCCTATCTAAAGCTTAAGGTCAGAATAATCGTTGGCTTAAATATTCCCGGCACCCTACAACCTCTGGACTAATCTCGGACAATATTTAACAAATATAACTATTACAGGGAACTACCGGCAATCATTAGTTATTAACTCGACTAATATACACGCTCTGGGGATAAAAAGGGTGCTCGAGCGGTATCGGTTCCGGGCAAAGGAATTATGCGTGGGCTATTATGTGGCATGGCTCTTACGATACTGAGCTCTGTGATCACGGTGCAGGGCAAAATAATAAAAAAAATCAGCAACAAAATAAGTCGGAGGGCCAACTGCACCGAGCAGAGGTGCCCCGAGAAACACGGAAGACGTTATGGCCCCGACACATGCACGCCGATTGGATCTGACGCCACGCCTCTGCACGAACTAATAATTAGACACCTTTATGCACGATTCATGCTCCGCCTCTTTCTCTCTCGCACCCTATGCTGTAAGTTTAAAAACCCCACACATTTGCATTCCCTTTTTCCACCCCTCTCTTTAGGAGTTTCCTTTTTTCGCGGTCGCCCTCTGTTCCTTTGAATTAAAAACCGCGACCGCGTTAATTCAAAATCGTTACGCGTCTGCATCCACACATTCTATTCAGCAGATAAATTTTACATGGTTGTGCAACACACGCACCAGAAATTCCACGTGCTCAAGTGCATTCGCTTTGTTCTCTGACGCCTACAAAGCCTTTTAATTCGTTTGTGATACGCCGGCACTCTGTCAGTTACAATCCCGCGTAGATTGTTCAATTACACATAACACACAATATCATTGATCCACCAGTACACCATTTAACGCATACCAATACTACTAGCTGTATTTACTCTTCACTATTTACTTAACTCAAATGTGTAACCTGTTTCATATAATTATACGCGGTCTCTATTGTTAAAATTTACTCATAGTAAGCTTATTATATTGTTATTATTTATCAGATAGTTTTCTCGGACTATTTTACCACCCTTAATTGAATATTCCGCCCGTGGTTGCTGCCATTATACACAATATATTATACATTATATATTATCCGTCACACGGTATTACTTAATATTATTCAATTATTTTCGCTATCGAATCACCTGTAAACAATTTACCCCGACAATAATGCTGTGCAATAATTTTCCAATTACTTGACGTCGACTAACGCTAAATAATTATCGATTAAAGTTCCTAAAAATTTAATTAATATAATTACTTCCATTTATATTACAATTCTGGCTTTAAATACTTTTATTAATTAATTAATATCTTCCTTTATTAATCCGCAAAAATTACCCATGTCAAAATTTCTCAGCAAAAATTTCTAATACAAAAATATCTCAAGTAATAAATCAAAATTTATCACAACATAAATAATAACATTCCAGGTGTACAAATAGTGATTAAAAACTATCAGACATATTATGTTTTTCTTTTCTTTCAAATTTTTTATAATTTTTTCTTTCAAATTTTTAAAAAGAATTTAAAAATTTTTTTAATTTCTTAAATTTATCTTCTCTTTACAGATGCTATGTATTGTATAAAATCATTATTACTAAACATTCTACACATGAAAATGTAACATATTGTTGTAAATTGCCGAAGGCGTTTCTTTACAAATAAAATAAAATAAAAATAAACTAATCTGACGGAAGTTAATCATCATTTATGAAAATTATGAAAATGCTTATATATCTTCAACAATAAAATGGCCTTTTGATCATAGATGGTTTTTTTGTGTGTTTATTCGACATTAGACCAACACATACGCTTATTACCGTATTACTGTAAATATATATTTATTTAATATCAATTACAAATTTATATATAACATTATGAGCGATTTTTGAATATAAATATTGAAAAAAATATAGATTTTAATATTAAATAATATAAACAAAAGCTTGTTTATATTATAGGAGAAACAATAACAATGTATATGGTATATAATAAGCGTATGAGAAATTTTTTCGTAGGTAATTATTGCATGAGATATAAAAGACGGTTACCAATATAATATCTTGGGACTTAATGCTCGGGGAGAAAAATTTCCAGACAAAAATTGTAGCCAAAAGTCTTCTCTTTTCCATAAATTTAACCTTGTTTTTTAATCTTGAATAGTTTAGGAGCTATGAATTTTAATAGATCAAAAACTCCATCATCATCTTCGAGTCTCAACACCGTTTATGATTTATTATCGATTATAATATAGTATAATTGAGAGAATAATTAGCGGTAATTAAATAATGGTTGTCAGTGATAGAAAATACCTGACGGCAGATATTAACCTCATCAAATCAGACAATGAATTAACCGATAAAAAATGTTAAATGTCTATTAATAAAGACATTGTTCTCTAAATGATAGTACGGGATAGAAACTCGTTTCTGACAGCATCGAAACTGTTAACCCCTTGGGAATGTTTAGTTACCTTAAGGTCTGGTATATATTATACTATAGTAAACAGTCAACAGTAGAGTATAGTATGTAGCTCGTCACGCGTCTTGCTCTTGCCTAGGTAGGAATTTCTCGGTCATTTCCTCGTCTTGCCGTGTGATGTTATGCGCCGGACGCGACACACTGCATCATCAGTTCTAGAGCCTTTGTGAGCGAGCCGCAGTACAATCATCGCAATTCAATGATATATTATTATCATTATTATTACATCTCAGAATCCCCCTTAAAAAAAAAATTAAATTCCATTATCATTAAATGTAATACAATATAAATAACAAATAATGTAAAAATAAAAATTATTCAGCATAATTACAAATAAATAATTTATCTGATTACATTATTTTTCCGCGGTCAGCCTACACATATATTGCACAAGTAGACTTTAGAATGTAGAATGCAGGTTGATGGTGATCATGATCATGATCACATTGTCGGATTCCTGGTAAATGAATCTCCTGATGCGAGTGAAGAAGGAAGAAAAGGAAGAAGCTCAAGCTTAAGCTTAAATTGTTATGCTATGGGATAGAACAGTTCATGTCCATAATATAAGACATAACACATGAGACGGGGCAGAGAAGGCTCAAGGTACGTGTGGAAATGTTCAAGGTGAGCGGGTCGAAGGGGAACACAAGGCTCATTGCCAATTAGGTGCCCCTACGCCCGCAGGTATCCAGTAGTGTACTCATATCACTACAGAACAGACGTACTAGCTTTACTGGAGCTTATTTCAACAATATATACTATGTAGTCATCAACAGAGTATGCACTAAAGCACCTACTGAGGAAATGAGAATCCAGGCGTCTCACGCGCGGCATTCCAGACAATATTATATACTTATATATTACTTATGTCTTAGTCTCGTGGATACTTTGTGAGTTTAAGTCCTATACTAGTCTGACCGGCGATTGGGGGCAAATGAGCACTAGAGCTTTTAGAATAAGGTCCACTACTTTGTGATTCTTAAGGAAAAGTTGGAATATAAAGTTTTTCAGTGAATTAACCCCCATGAAAAAAAATATATTTCGAAATATATAAAAAATATATTTTAAATATATTAAAAATCTATAAAAAATATGTATAGTAAATCCGAACAAAAACAGTTTCACTGTAAAAAAATCGCGCCA
Organism: Cotesia glomerata; assembly: GCF_020080835.1. Taxonomy (NCBI): domain Eukaryota; kingdom Metazoa; phylum Arthropoda; class Insecta; order Hymenoptera; family Braconidae; genus Cotesia; species Cotesia glomerata. Next base: position 7,056,337 of record NC_058164.1, read on the forward strand.
AGTCCACGTTCATAAGACTATTAAGAGAAAAAAAAATTTTTTTTTTCTTCACAAAAAGATATAAAATAAAAAAATTGAAAAATCCAAGTAACCGATATGATTGTATACGATTTTCGAAAATTAAAAAAAATTTTGTTGTAAATTTAAAAATTAAAAAAAAAATTTTTGAACGTACTTGGTGTGCGTCATTGTGTATTTCAATTTTTTTGAAAGTCCTAGTAAATAAATGTTACGAATTTCATTAAAAGTAAAATATTTTGCAACCACGCACACCAAGTACGTTCCAAATTTTTTTAATTTTTAAATTTACAACAAAATTTTTTTAATTTTCGAAAATCGTATACAATCATATCGGTTACTTGGATTTTTCAATTTTTATTTTATATCTTTTGTGAAGAAAAAAAATTTTTTCTCTTAATAGTCTTATGAACGTGGACTTGGCGCGATTTTTTACAGTGAAACTGTTTTTGTTCGGATTTTAGTATTTTTGTAATTATAATAAAATTTACAATTGGTACCAACTTAAGTATCGCGTTGGCTGCATTTTTATAGCAAACTATCCCTTTGAAGCTACAGTTTATGTAAAAATAATTCAAGCGCACCCTGGCGGATGTAGATGCAAGCCTTGAAATATATTTTTCAACTGTAGTTTCCCATCTATTGGAGGATTACCATGTATTCTCGAATTATTTAGTCTGTGGCATGTCACTTTTTACATCGAAAAAAAGTCAGGATCTAAATTTTTGCGTTGCTATAGTTTGTGCTGATTAAATTTAATAATTTCAAGCAGATTAATTGTTATGATCGACTATTATTAATTAATGTCAGTAAAATCAAGTATGAATTACTGTTATAATATACAATTTAGAAAAAAAAAGTACCGTAGAATTAAATAAAATTTGCAACCTCAAAATATCGTCCTGCTTACAGTAAACACAGTCGGTAGTCTGGCGCTCCGTTTACAACGGATTTGAACGGAACTTGGCGCCAGATTCTACCGAATCTGTGGATATATTTTTAATAACTAACTTTTGGCCGATTTTCATATATATTTTAGATATATTCAAGATATATTTTAAAATACATAGCTAAAAATATAAAAAAAATATATTTTGAATATATCCAAAATGTATTTAAAATATAGTTTTTTTTCATGAGGTAAATTGAGATGGTATTTTAGTTGGTAAAAACCACAAACTATTAACGATTAACCGTTAGAAATAGAGTTTCTTGGCACGTAAGCTCGGGCATAGATCAATTCGATTTACTGCCACCAGTCTTCAATTATTACATTTCGATTACACGTAAGATATTACAGCAACTTTATTATTTTCATTATTTAACTCGCGTTGCTGGTACTGTTGTTGTTACACGACTCGCGATTTATTTTACAACCTGGCACCCAGCTGCAAAATTGAAAGTGTTTTATTGAAAAGAAATAATAAATTAAATGAAATGAAATATATAATAAAATAAAATAAAATAAAAGTGAGTCGTAATTAAAAATGAATTGACGAGCTCGAGATTGGCACGGCATCGAGCACCAGAGAGAAATTAATTAAGTTGCGCCGCTTGTTGAAGGTTCGCGAGTTCTGAAGAAGGTTCGCACAACAGACATAATAATAATAATAATAATAATAATAACGCGATTTGAAAAAATTAATTATTTTTATTGAAAAATTTTATACATAATTGAGAAATGACCCTGTATCTTGTGAACTATTGATATCTTTGAAGATATAAGCTCATCCTGATGTTACACTCATCGAGATCTTTCATTTGAATACCCACATCAATTTTTCATATATTTTATATATTTATATATATGTATATTTGAAAAATATATCAAAAATGCATATGGGTACTCAAATGAAAGCTCTTGATGAGTGTAACATCAGGATGAGTTTATATCTTTAAAAATATTAGTAGTTAAAAAAATACAGTGCAATTTAACAAAATTCATTATTTAATAAAGCAAAATTTTATTTATTTATTTAGTTGCTACACAGAAAGAAAGATTTCTTGACTGGAGAACAACATTCTTGGCTCAAGTAAATTTTCGGTCGCCCAAAGGAAGACCGAAGTTGTCTTGACCGAAGTAAAAATTTTTTTTGAAATTCTCTTCTTGGTGGAAGTAATTTTTTCTTAATTCAAATTATCATAAATACTTGATACAAGAAATTTTTATGTTTGATCAAGATTTTTAGATACTTTAGGGAAGCAGCGCCACCTACTTCAGCTAAGAAAAAAATTTTCTCATCTTGATAAAATTTTTCTCTTGAATATTTGATCCCCATTTTAGATTATTTTAGCGCGCAATTATACATATTGAATGAAAAAAAATGATGAAATATTATTTGATCTTCCCATTTGACATGTTAGTCAATAGAAATATTAATGAAAATTTACTATCAAGAGATTTAATTTTTTGGAGCAAGAGAAAAATTTTCTCAAGACAAGAAAATTTACTTCTGTCAAGAACTTAATTTTTTGAAGCAAGAAAGAAATTTTCTCAAAACAAGAAAATTTTCTTGACTTAAATAAATTGTCTTGGATCAAGAAACGTATTTCTTGAAGCAAGAGAATTAATTTTGTTGGCATAAGTGAAATTTCTTGTGTCAAAAAAAAATTTTTTTTTCGCCCAAGTAAATAATTATGAAGAAAAATATTTTCTTGGCTCAAGTGAACCTTTCTTTCTATGTAGTAATAAAAATAAAATTTGAAAGATCTATTATAAGTCGTCATTTATTCACGAGAATAAAGAACGTCCACTATCAGAGTCATTAGTTACGGATGTCCCGGACTGGACCACTCTACTCTGTTCTTTGGTGTTGATAATAACAGAGCCTCAAATCAGAATAAACCTTTTACCCCATAAATTATAAAAATAACATAAAAAGCAATCAGTGTAAGAGTTAAGTAAAGTGTCGGTAATATAAATTTATATTTACACACAAGACTCACAAACAATATCACAACGGTCAGAGAATCAAACGGTTATCATTTAAAGCTCTTAAAGTGCAGTACAATGTTCTCGACTGATATGCCTAAATTTACACACATGCTCCTACGGTATTATAATGTGACATGTATATGCTTGGGCATTAATGTATGCATGAGCAAATGGATCCTCGTTATATTATATTATATTATTTTTTCCCACCACTAATGCACCTCAGACTTATATTATATTAACTCTGTTCATTCCTGTTATATATTTATATATTTATATATTAGGTAGTAGGTTGCAGGCAGTAGTCCTGTGGCAACTGGTAACATATCGAAATATTATTCAAAGTAATGGCCCTTGTGATTTAAACTATAATTTAAGGTCATAAAAGAAAAATAATCGTATTCAATTATTCATCGGCATCGCCATCGCGGTGTTCAATTATTATACGCGAAATTATATATTGTGTATTAAATATATTACAATGATGCTTCTGGAGATTATTTTGTATTTTATTTCCTCTCTACATACATTATACATTATACATTATACATTACACATTACACATTACACATTATAACTTGTACCGTATATAACTATCAGTTGTTTATACTTTATGTGCATAGATAGCGTATTTATATTAATTACATTAGAGTATTATGCCCGTGTAATCAAAAGCTGAGAGATATTTTGCTGTATTAATATTTTTTTTCCTCCTAAAAATATTCCGCTAAAATAGAACGCGAATTTAACGCTTCAATCTTAAATTTAATAAAACAAAATGTTTTACTAAAATAAAGCTGTAAAATGTCTACATATTGATCGATAATTCCAAAACGAGACAAGATACAAAATATAGGAGAGTTATTTCCGGGAATTACGTTTTTTCATTGAGAAAAAAATCTTTAAATATTTCACAATTTGTCTTTAATTTAAAAAAAATTCTTAAGAATAAAATATCCCAAATCGTTAAATTTGTTTTTGAATACCTGAGATTATTTCGAACATAAACAGAATTTGTTTCCACGGTTTTAAAATAATCTTAAGTGTCCTCGGCTCTACGGATTTAACTTAAAAGATCTTAAACTACATAATAGTAAAATTTATATTTGTTAATGGGCAGTAAAAGTCATCGCTGAGTGGATGGAAAGTATAAATAGAAGGAAAATAAAGGAATTTAAATAAATATGACTGGAAGAGATAGGAAAAAACCTTCTGGGCGTACACACAACAACAATAAGATTAAACGAGATCAACGGTGACATTATTTTAAAATAAATAAACTGAATCTGTGGTGATAAACCGGAGATTAAAAGAACTGGCAAGAAATATCTCGCTTATAAATTCAAATGATACGTCAGCTCTGAACTTACATTTGTACATTATCGTTTTATTCGTAGTATATAAGTATTGTATAGAGACAAATAGATAAGAAGACGACTTGTTTGCACTCCAGTGTATCAAAGATAACTTATATTCAATAAACATGATAGACAGCGCCGTTATTTATTGTATCATTTATATCAATAATCAAATGTTTGCTCAATTGATATTTTTGCAAACTCTTTCAATAAATAAAGTTTCACTTCAATATATTTATTTCAAAAAAACCGAATAGAAGCTCTCAAACAGCTTTATAATAATAATAATAATAATAATAATATTATGGTTACCACTTGTTTGACTTTATGTATATATTGTCAAACGATGAAAAAATTTTTCGGAGTTTATTTTGAGATACAACAGTGTTAACCTTAAATGTAAGATTTTTAATGTTTTAATTTATCTTTTTGTTATCCTTGTCATAATATTATTACAATGTGTTTTCTTTTGTACAGTTTGCCTGATGAAGTTGTAAAATACAACGAAACGTTGCAACATTTAAAAAATTTAACACTGAGTTATTTTTATGGTCCAAGTTCCTGATAATTTTCATTATTATTTATAAATTATGGATGATAACAGGAGTCATAATAATAATAATATCACTCGTGTAATTCAATATTACACAATTTATATCATATCAATCCGTCAGGATTTTTTTTATATTCCACATGTCCGATCAGTACAATGGAGCTTTCGTTAATTAAAAAATTCTGGAGTTCAATTTAAACAAAAAATATCAAATTTCAAAAGCGAATTTCCATTTATATTTTTATAAAAAAAAGAAAAACCATCAATGATATCATATTTAGTTTCCTATTGCCCGCGGAAGTAAATTAAAAAAAAATAAGAGATTGATTAATTTGGCGAATCCAAACATGCCTTGAAGCGGTCGCTTAGCGTCGGTGCAAGTTAAAAGGCATGAAATAGAAAAAAAAAATGTTTTGAATCTGCGGTAGAGGAAACCCGAGCAAAGTAGGGTGTTCAAAAGCAAAGACCTGGTGTAGTACACTATCAGTGAAGCGTTTAACCCTCTTTAGCAAAGAACGTCGAAGAAACAGAGGCGAGCAGACAACTAGCTACATCGGGTTGGTGCAGGTCATCATCTACAACTACATCGATATATAGTATATATAATGTGGACGCGTAAAATCACCCTCATCCTTGCCCAGGGTAATATTTTACACTAGAGTTCAGGCAGTTCTGGTGCAGGCAGACAACCAAGCCGAGTACTCACCCAAGTGAGAACCAAAGCCAAAGCTAAAGAGTGTTGCTAACTTCTTTCTCTTTTCTCTTGCGCAAGTTGGGACGGGATAGGATGCGAATGAGCGCAAATAGACCGAGAGTAAGCGGCGAAAATCCAGCAAGCCCCTCGGGAATAAAGGTGCCGGAGTAAAGAGGGACCGGAGCTAGCCTAGCTATTGGGGAATAAAAGTAAAAGACCAAAATAGTGTAGCACACTGAGGAAGATAATAAGAAAACTCCTTTCCTATCCTGGCTACTCTGGTGTAGGCAGTTGTTGTTGTTGTTGTTGTTGTAGGAGTTATATGCCGGAGAATGAAGACGGGTATGTGCAGCTTGCTGTTATCTCGTTTGCTTCCTCGATGAAATATCGACTAGTTGTGAAACTACTCAACTCTACTTTATAGATACAGTGATAATAATAGTACAGAGATATCTTCGTACATGGTGTGTCGGTATTTTCTGTTTTTTCACTGCCAGGCATTCGACCACTACTTGACTTGTTATTTTTCTTTTTCTTTTTGTGCTTTTATCGCTAAGTCAACTTGAATCATATCACTTGGTATTGACACTTGAATGAAATGCTGCTGGAAAAAAAAATAGTTTTAGTTTATTTTTGTATTGAGTGGGTTTTATTTGGTTTTATTGAGGGTTTTTAAGGCTTGAGCAAATTTAGGAGCTAAATAAAATGGTTATTTTCTTGTCAATTTGACAGGTTGGATCAATCTTAAGCTGATAAATTATATTTTTATTGTAAAAATAGGGCAGTAATAGTTACTAGCAACCTTGCAGTCACTATGTGACTGCTGTGAGTTGTGAACTATAAATAAATAAAATTTTGGTTTATTAAATAGTGACTTTTGTTAAATTGCACTGTACTTTCTTAATTATTGACGTTTTTGAAGATATAAGCTCATCTTGACGTTTTACTCATCAAAAGCTTTCATTTGAGTACCCAAATGCATTTTTATATATTGCACGCCTCATAGCGCGAAGCGCGTGAAGTTGTGCTTTATACTCGACTCGTCAAGGTCAAGCAATTTTGTGATCTTTAAATGCCTCTATCACAACCATATTACACTTATACAATGATATAAGTAGATGTACACCGAAAAAACACTTAAATTAAATCATCTTTTACTTTCTAAAATCATTTCATGTTGCTATTTTGAAAAAAAAAAATGTTTTGAAGAAAATTTTACGTGGACGTCCGGATGTCACCCCATTTTGGATGTACCAACGATTACTCCCGAACACATTGATATTTCAAGACCGGACCTTTTTTATTAGTTTTTATAAGAATTCGATGAACTGGGTCCGTATTTCATATCAGTGGCCTAGTTTACGTATTTTTTTTTTTAAATTGAATTTTTATTAAAATTCACTACGATACAACCGTACAAAGCCAAACGAACTTTTCTTATTTGTTACGTCAAAACTATGGCGCCACTTGATTAAGCTAGATTTTTTAGACTGCGCGCGCATATGACAAGAAAAAAGGACGCCAATATTTAAAAAAAAAATAAAAAATACTCTGTAAGAAATTACTTAATTATAATTTTTTTTTTTTTACTCAATTACACAATTAATTTTTTTCTTAAAAAATAAATGAGCGTTATGAGGCGTGCACTTTTGGGTTTTCCAAACTTTTTTTCATATATACATATATATAATATATATAAATATATGAAAAATTCATGTGAGTACTCAAATGAAAGGTCTTGATGAGTGTAACATCGAGATGAGCTTACATCTTTGATAAAGTCAATAGTTCACGAGATACAAGGTCATTTCTTAATTCTGTATCTAGAGATAGAACATTTTCGAATGCAGCCTAAATACTTATAGTGTAATATAGATTAAATGCATTTAATCTCAAAATACACTTTTAGGACAATTAATATAATTATTAGTGATAAATTTCTCCGAAATTGATCAAAATGATTTATCTTCGCTCCTCAGAACGATAAATCCCCTCACAGACTCAACAGACCGTCTCTCAATTCAACAAAATCTGAATTAAAATTTTTCAAAGAATCAAAAGTTATTCTCAGAACTTTAACAATAAAAATTTTCAATTTTTTATGGTCAAACGTAGGAGGAGTCATTTTAATTTCTATTAAATTCAATGTCTAATACTAATTTTTAATGGAATAAAATGAAATTAATTTATAAGAAAAATTTTAACTTTGATATATGATAGTACATCTTTTGTACAAGCGTAAGAAAAATAAAATCAATAAATAACGGAGTTGTTTAAACCTCGGTTGATGGCTCAGTGCTCACGGCCGAAAAAATCCACCCCAACAATCGCTTAGTAGATATTAATAAACACCATTATCATTAGTCATGTCCGTTGTTTCTGACTCCGCCATATATTTGTTCAAGCTAATTAGATTTATCAAAATTATTAACCGCACTAAAAGTTATCCAGGCTTGGCGCTAGAGCCACCACCACACGGACAAATCATTATTCTAGTCATTAATTAAGCCAAACCAAACCTATATTACTTAACATTTTCACTCTATATAAAATAATAATAATTATTATAATTATATATAACTACATATAACAGAAGTAATAATGTATAACAAAATACGTGATATGTTATTGTATTGGTTTGGCTTGGCTTCTCACACGATACTACCAGTGACGAGTGAAATATTGTTCCCGATCAACAATGGTCCTGCTGTGTCTTAACAGCAATGAAATATATACACACATACTCCGACATTTACCTTAATAAATTTATATAGACCAACACATTTATAAATACACACTCACTAAGGTATAGATGTAGTTTGTATATATTCGTGTCTCAGCGAACATCAAGCTGACGACATCCCGCTGCTAGGAGTATTCTTTCATGTTACCCGCTTGTGACAACGGGTGGTAACGTCTTTAATCTACCCATACCTACAAAACTTCACTTATACACAATACATATTTATTTTAGTTTATCTATTGCAGATTTTCTACCCTCGATAATTCTCTTATTGCACTATTAGTTCTAATGTAACAAATATCACTATGTGACTGCCGTGACTTGTGAACTATAAATAAATAAAATTTTGCTTTATTAAATAATGAATTTTGTTAAATTGCACTGTACTTTCTTAAATATTGACGTTTTTAAAGATATAAGCTCATCCCGATGTTACACTCATCAAGAGCTTTCATTTGAGTACCCACATGCATTTTCATATATTTTTCATATATACATATATATAATATATATAAATATATGAAAAATTGATGTGGGTAATCAAATGAAAGGTCTCGATGAATGTAATATCAGGGTGAGCTTATATCTTTAAAAATGTCAGTAGTTCCCAAGATCTTTGTTAAATTGCACTGTACTCTCTTAACTGTTGACTTTTTTAAAGATATAAGCTCATCTTGATGTTACATTCATCAAGACCTTTCATTTGAGTACCCACATGAATTTTTGATATATTTTTCATATATACATATATATAATATATATATAAATATATAAAATATATAAAAAATTGATGTGGGTACTCAAATGAAAGGTCTTGGTGAGTGTAATATCGGGATGAGCTTATATTTTTAAAAATGTCAATAGTTTACAAGATACAAAGTTAATTCTTAATTATGTCTCTAGAGATAGAGCATTTTCGAATGCAGCCTAAATACTTATCATCATAAATTGACTATCGGTGAGAACAAAATGAAACCTTGAAAATGCACAACTCCAGGTCAATAAAATTTTTATTATTCTTTTAATAATATAGATTAATATACATTAACTTAAAGTTTTCCCACAGTATCAATATTATTCATCATGACATTAAATAATTGTTTAAATTTAAACCATTTGTTTCAGAACGTTCGAACCTTTACGATACGGCGTATGAATGCGAGGGCAAAACACTGAGGATAGAGTGCGGAGAGGGAGAATTGATACATCTGATAAGAGCGAACTATGGAAGGTTTTCGATAACAATATGCAACGAACACGGGAACACAGATTGGAGCGTCAACTGCATGGCTCAGAAATCTTTCCGTGTTCTCTACAACAAGTAAGTTATCTTAAATCATAAAATACATTATTATTAATAAAATATAAAGTTTTAAATAAATTAACCGAGTACGAGCGAATTAGAATGAATGGATATATTTTGAGGGAAAAATACAAAGCACGAGCTGATTGACATGATAGAGCAAACTGGCCAATTGCTTGATCATTTGAATCTGCATCGGCGTAGATTAGAGCGTTGAGATACTTTTATAATGTCATAGACACGGACATTTCGTCTCATATCCTCGATCTATGCCGTTTATTCGTGGCATATTATTTCCTTCGCGTGGTCGTACATACTAGATCCTTGTTCTCGTTCCTCTTTACTCTATCCTTGGATAATTCAAGTGTTATGTCTAGTCGGTGATCGAACGTTTGTTGGGAAATTTATTGCATTACAAAGGCAATCCGATTCTATTTATTTGAAAGTACAATAACAACTTTATTATTATTTTTAATTTTTGTTTTTATTTATCTCTAAAATTAATTCAGTAAAATTTAATCGCATTGCCTTAATTATTTTTACGGTAGATTTTTGAATTGTAAAATAAAATCCGATTTTAAATGACGAAAAAATAATTATTTTGTCAATTAAAATGTGTGACTAACACTTAACATCTTAACTGTAACTATGGGGCTTAGTTTCACCGTCTAAAGTCTGGTCAATAATAATAAAAATAAAAATAAAAATTTCTTTTTAATATTTACATTTATGTTTTTGCTAATTCTGGTATTAAAGGCATTAAAATCTTTATTTAAAATTGCTTCGCTTCCTCTGTACTGTACTATACTTATATATTGTACTGACTATTCTGTACCTCGAGAGTAAATAACAATTACAGTAATACTTGATATTAAAGCTTAACTTAATATGAAAAAATATTTAAAAATAAATAAAAAAAAAAAAAAAACTAGAGGAAATAACAGTGACCCAATTAGAGCTCCGTAGATTGAAATAGAGTTTTGTTGGTTAATTCAAGTAAACTATAAACTTATAACTGCTTATTTTCCAATTCTTTATTTCACAATCTCTATTCTCTTTGCACTCGAGATTCATTTCCTCAATATTTATCTAATATCTTGTTTTTTCCTTCTATCAACTGGATTTATTTAATTATTTACTACCTACTTATAACTCTACCAGTATATTTATTTATTTATTTAGTTTTAAGAAAGTTTTAAGTTAAAAGTAGATTGTGTCTCAGGATAAATAATTTAGATTTAAATTATAATAATTAGATAATAACGAATTTCGATTTATCGAGACGGCATCGGTTGGCCAGTCGACTGATACGTCGCGATATGTCGGGCAAACAAACGTGAATGTAAAGTAATTGACCGTGAGATGGAAACCGCTAACCCATCCATGTACAAACGAACATGACCGCGACCGTCCATATTCCCATCCAACTACTACTTGTATAATATCATGTACGAGTATTTGCATGTGTTAATTACGTGCCAACTTTATTGCTCTTGTTATTTTTACTTTTAATATTAGTATTATTTTTTTACGGTACAATTAATTTATTATTATTATTATTATTATTAGTACTAGAATAAGACACAAGTTAACTGACATTCAAAATTTTTTTTATAATTTTAAAACAATTAAATTATTATTGTATAAAAATGTTTTTAATTAAAAATTGTCAGCTAACTTTAGAATTAGTTATTAATATTATTTTATTATATACGATTTTAATTAATTATAAGACTTAAAGAGTAATTACTGTCATGAATTTCGTCTTCGATAAATTATTAAAAATAATTTATTTAACCCAAAAAAAATTAAAGAGTCGAATTTTAGCTGACATAAAACTGTAAAAAGCGGGTCAAAAGCTCAAATTAGTTAAAAAATAATTTTTAAAACAAACAGAAATTTATTTATGAAAAACAATGAACAGTTTTCTGTTTATTTATCAGCGAGGCATTTTTATCTTCGGACAAAATAAACGAAGGATAATCCATTTAAAAAATAGTGAAACGAAAATATGCAGAATGCATCAAAGAAAATAAAGAAAATAAAATAAAAAATGCTGTCGAGTAATCTCTCTTTGGATCGCATAAAATAATTCAATTGTGCAGCAGGGATAACAATCGCATGACAATTACAAATGTTTTGAATATTTTTAAAAACATACATATAAATGGACCGAGATATAGAGATGACTACATAACAATCGATAGTGCACCCGAGTTATGTTTCGTCGACACATCTATTCGCGCATCACCATACCAAGCATCCAATAACTATAATAATAATAACAATATTATTATATATCTATGTACTCAAGCATATAGTTTAGACAATATCATATGTGAGCTTGAGCATATAATATAATAATAATAATGATGATTATATTATATAGATATGTATATATACGAACAGAGTAGATCGGATATAGGTGTGGAACACATGACATGCCCGAGAGGCGCATTTAGTGGTTATAGGTTACTCAGACGCGACATTCCAGTGAATGTGCTTTTCCAATAATATGCCAACGGGTAGGTGTTAATTGCATGCGAACAAGCCTCACGCAGGCACGTCGGCAATGTGATACCACGGCAATAATTAGTCAGTTAATAATCTTGTTTTCCCGAAATATCTCGATTAATCCTTCAACATTACTCCGTACTTACTATTCTCTTCCCTCTGTGTCTCAATCTCGGAATTAACTTCCAAGATTCATAATTAATTTGACAGAAAATCAAATTTTTTCCTTTAAAAAATAAAAATCCCCGGAAAATTTATTTTAAAAGCGAAAAAAATGTTTTTGTTGACTTAATAAATATTAAAAAAAAAAAATCCCCAATTTGACTATTCTCTTCTCTCTGTGTCTTAATCTCGGAATTAACTTCCAAGATTCATAATTAATTTGACAGAATATCAAATTTTTCCTTTAAAAAATAAAAATCCCCGGAAAATTTATTTTAAAAGCGAAAAAAAAATTTTTGTTGACTAAATAAATATTGAAAAACAAAAAATCCCAATTTGACCCTTTTTTGCATCTTAAAGGTGAAAATAAAGCACTTGATTATTAATACGGGCAATCTGTGTCACAGAGTACATAAAAATAAAGTAATTTAACATTTTAATTTGCTCTACCATAAAATTAGTCGGTAAAAAAAATTAATTAAAATTCCTTGGACGTAAACCCGAAAAAAAATGTCAATTAACTGGCGCCTGATGGACAAATTTGACAATATTGCTAACCGATACTAAAACATCTTGTAAAAATAACTACCGGGTCATATAACGCCCTCGTAACTTAATTGGAAATTTACTGAAATATTAGATTAATGTAAACATGATATAATACTCCAGCAGGTGAAAAACAATAAAGAGATTAATTTTTTATTAGTTGGCGTTAGAGGTGTGATAAAACAAAACGAAAAAAAAATAGCAGGATATAATAGTTCGGGGAGCAAAAAGTTTATTGACGGACGTTATCGTAAAATTAATCTAGAAATAAATATGTAACGTAGGAGAGCATAAGGTTAGTATATTATACATAATAATAGTGGAGGCATGAAGCGATGAAGCTACTATGTTAGTACGAGTACATATAATAGTAGGAGCTTCGCAGCCAAGTATTATAATGACACTGTTAATTAGAACAGTCGACTCATTAACGGATTTCGTTTGTAATTAGCATACTGCGATAATCAGGATTTAGCCCGGGGAAATTGGATTAAAGGCAGCCAGCAAATGCGCAGACAACCGGACATGACCGGAAATTGGATTTTAATTTTAATGTTACGCGAGCGTCTATATGCTCAAACGTATAACACCGCAATTCAACGTAATACGGATTTTGCGGTTAGACTGTTGTTTTAATCGTACAATAACTGTTTTCATTTACTAAAAGAACTACCAATTTTATCTGGTTTTTATGCTTTATCATACATGCAAGGAATTTTCGTTTAATTTATCTGAAAAATTGCAGTACGTCATTAAACGCCGCTGACATGGCTGTGCCTAAAATAATTTTTTTAATAATTAAAAATTTATTTTCTCATCTAAAAAATTGGTCAAAATAATTTTTAATAGTTCAAATATAATTATTTTTATATTTATCTGTCATAATCACGACACACTTATATTTTTTTTTGTCAAAAAAATAATACTTTATAATTCAATTAATAATTAATAATTAATAATTAGTAATTAACTTGTTATTTGCAATTAACGCCACTGATATGGCTGTACTGAAAATAATTATTAAAAATTTATTTTCTCATCTAGAAAATTGGCCAAAATAATTTTTAATATTTCAAATGTAATTATTTTTATATTTATCTGTCATAATTAAGACACACTTATATTTTTTTTCATTTAAATTAAAATTTTTCTATAATTGACCAAAAAAATAAAATAAAACAAACTAATTTTTACATAAAAAAATTAATAATAGTTCATTAGTTCAACAGGTAATTTAAAAAAAAAAAATCTTGTGTGACTTTAAAACAAGTAAAAACTAACAGTCCAAACACGAAAGCCTAAACTACACGGAGAAAAATTAATTATACTACCTACTATACAAAAATAGTAACTCCTACTAAATCTAAAATGGTAATAAAATAAATTGGTAACAAAATAATAGGTGGTATCATTGACAATTGTAATAGTTACTATTAATAATGGTAACGATTATTATCAAAAATAATAATTGTAATTATTATAAATTATAACTGTTACAATCGAAGATGGTAACTGTAACCATCTCAGATTGTAAAAATTCTGAAAAAAAAAATAATATAAATTTACTTAATTAAATCCTTTATTTACATCCATATTTCAGCTAATGTACATTTTTTTCTTTGAAATATTAAAATATTTGAAATTCCCTTCAAAATTTTTTTTTGAAAATTTGATTTTTTTGAAGATTAAAAATTTTTTTTCTAAATTTGAATTTTATTAAAAATTTTGATTTTTTTGGAAATTTCAAATTTTTTTCAAAAATTTGACGTTGAAACTTGTTTTAAACAAATAAAAATTTAAATATAATTTCAATCCGAATTTAATCCCGATTTTTTGTGCAATACAGCTGCTTTTAGTTTATTCATAAATGCATCCACGGTAACGCAGATTCTTAAATTTTTTAATATTTTTTACTAGCTTAGATAGTAGTTATTATTATTACCGATGGTAACTATAACCATCAGGTTATATTAGGAATTACGATTTTAATAATAGTAGTAACTAATTAAAATAATAACAGTTATTATTACTGATTACCATCATAATAGTAGCAGCTACCATCAGGATAGTAAATACTACAATTCAGATGGTTTACTTAATTATTTAAATAATATTTACTACTATCGAATTCAGTTAATAGATTTTAACATAACTAGATAATAAACTTTACTATAAAATTTTCTCCGTGTAGGTATTTAAAAAAAAATTCCATCCTACATATGAATTATGAATTGAAAAATCCACGCCCTGTGGCCCTGTGAAAAACGGTAAAAACCTACGATATATCTACACCATCGATTTTCCGGTTTTTAATAAATCTGGGTCGTACCACAAAATAATTATTCGGTGACTAGGAAGAATACCCGATGATTCGGCAGATTTCCTATCGTAGTCTAATATAATAATATAATACTATCATAAAAACCTCCCTGGTCTTTTATCTTCTAGTCCATTATATCACGCGCTTATCACTGAGAGAAAAATATGGTCAACTGAACTGGGAAAATCTAGTTAAATAGCATCACCACTATTTAATTGCAGTTCTTGTACCTAACATTATTTATTATATTGAACCCCAATGGATAGTTACTTAAACTATTTTCAGTTAAATATCAGCTTAATAGCCATCTTGATTAACTTTAACTCAGAAAACAGAAAAAATAATTCGGATAGCTCGGACCGGGAATCGAACTCAGACCTTTTGGTTACGCACGAAGGACTCTTCCAGTTTAGCTATCTGAGATTTTGTCCGTAAAAACCTTTCAGTCACCTAATAACTTTTTGTTTAACACGATAACAAAAACATATTTATTAAAATATAGTCGATATAGGGTAGAAGTACCCTATAACGGTTTGTGGCCACTGTACCGTTTATGGCCATTTATTGTTCAAATAAACGATAGAAATGAATTTATATTAATAAACCATTACAAACTCAATTTGTTTTAATATAAGTTTTTTAAAACTCAACAAAAATATGGTTATTATATTACAATTTTTTATAAATTAATTCAAATGTTAACTGGCCAAAAATAGTGCTAGTGGCCAAAAACGGTACTTCTACCCTAACTACTTATCAATAGTTACTTAAACTAATGCATAGTTTGAGTAACTACAATAAAAAAGTTCAGAAAACTATATTTTCATAATTGTGATGTTATGATTCAGTTAACTATGCACTTTTCTCTCAGTATACGGTTAATAAAAAATCCAATGATACTTATTAACATAGAAGGTCTGATAAATCGGGGGGTAAAAAATTTAAATCATAAATATAAAGTGTAAAAGGGCACGGTCTCAATCTGCCTTTGTATTATACTCTACTATCTATCTATCCAAGATAGAGAGGATAAAAAGACAATATGAAAAGTAAAGTACTGGAACTCTCAGCTAACCCGAACGATAAAATTTAATAATGCAATAAACCGGAGTATTTCTAAATGACAGTTTCTCGTGTTTGATCGCAGTTTAAACCGTTGGAGCTGTCGCGTACAACTTATTTCGTACAATAATAATTCAGATCTTGCTCTACATATTAAACTGCTATGCTGACTTAACTGCTGAGGAAAAGAATAGAGAGTAGAGTGATAGCGATGTGATAAAAAAGGGCGATGCATGAGAAGAATATCCTCCAGGCAAAATGGTCATTTTAAAGAGTCTGGTGATCTCTACTCGGGTTACCACTATGCACTGGATGTTTATCGGTTTCCATGAAAACAACAGTACTCTCGTTTAAAACGCACCAACTATTTCTCCGGGATTATCTCTCGAGTGTCTTGCTCTTGGTTCTCGCTCTTTAGTCCTCAGTCTTCCTCTTCTGTTTTATAATATACAATATATAATATACAATATGTGGGCTCTCTCTTCTCTGGCTCTGCTGGTCGGGCTTTGTACCATTTAACTACTATCACTACTCCTGGAGCATCTTTGGCTCTGTCTTTGATCTGGGATGAGCGCGAGAGATCTCGAGATCTAAACTCGAGTCCATATCTTTGATGCTACCTTTTATTCGCTTTTTTATTATTGTTTCTCTACTGAATAGAAGTTAAGTTACTCAACTCAACTCAACTCAACTCAACTTGCTCAAACTCTCGTATAATATATAATAACTAAACGTATAACTCAACTCTCTGATAGATCCTCAACTGGAGAGATTCGCACCGCCAAATATGATAAAACCAGTTGCTAACTAAACTATCCACACACTGCTATACACTCGTTAATTTAAATCAACATTATCCTATTTTAACAGATATTATTTACTCCATTTCATTTATATAAACAGATATATGATAATGTTATATGGAAGTTTAATAATCAAACGCTTTCAGCTTCCTACTCACATATTTAACCTTCTCATACAGTACATCTTATATTTGTTCTCTTTATTTTTTTTTTTATTAAACTGTTAACTAACTATCTGTGTTTTAACCTGGTAATTTGGTAAAACTTTAATTCATGCTTTTTTAATTAATTTTTATTTAAATTTTTTAAATTAAACTTTTATTTATTTTTAAGACATTTATTTTTTTATTTTTTTTTTTTTTTTTTTTTTTTTTATATTGACTCAGTACTCTAGAAGTGTAATTTTAATTTATTAAATTTACTATTGTTTTATTTTTTATTTTTTTTTTTATTAAAATTTTTTTTACACTACAATTTTTACAAAAAAATTTTATAAAAAATTTTGATGCAAACATTTTTACTTGAAATAATTTTTTTTGTACTAACACGCATGTAAATTTCCACTAAAAAAATTTCAACTTTAAAACCGAGAACCAGGAAAGGAAAATCTACCGTTAAATATTCAAAAGAATAAAAATTAGGACGTTAAAAATTAAACATTACCGAAAATCATAGGTGTAACGGGCAACGATCGTGCACAGTGGAAGTAAGCAGTACATATTTTCAAGAGGACCCATGCCCCGGGACCGGAAAGTACATAGAGGCCCAATATCACTGTATAGGTTTGTTGAGTTATTTCTTACAAAAAAAAAAAAAAATTTCACCCCTAAATAAAATAAACGCGAGCCCGTGTAATTAAACTAAAAATTAAAACACCGAAAAAAATGACTTTAATCAAAGAAAAAATTCTACAAAATAATTTTTTCCGCGTAAATAAATATAAACATAAAGCGTTATTATTATCCGGGAAATGGAGTTCCATTAGCCGTGGCCAGTTGAATCGTTACTCGAGCAGTGCGATAGGTCAATAGGCATGAAGTAAAGAGAAGTACTCTTAGCTGGTATCCTACTATACCCTGTCAGGCAATAGTTAGCTCTTGGGCAACTGAACAGAGAAATTAAATAAAAACCCGAGGAAGGAGTAAAAAGAAAAACAAAGCGAGAAAGAGAAAGCTTGTGAAATAAAAGAGTGTATAAGTTAAGTAAAGAGAAAAAAAGTAAATGAGAGAGTCAGCTGACTAGCGGCTTACAGCTTAGTGTATGTAGGCACGTAAGTACGTAAAATCCACGGCTCGGTCTAATGGATCGAATCGAGTACCTCTTACTTTTATAAACTTTTTCTTTATCTCCCGTACTAACGCTCAGATGCTCTTTCTCTCATTGTCAACTCAAGGAAATATACGGTGCAGCGTGGAATAGAAATAGAAGTAGAACCGAGGAAAGGAATAGAAGGATAGTTTTCAGGTTGAGCTTTAACAGCGTATAGTTCGGAGCACCTCGGATGAAAATAAACTAAAACAACGTTGAAAAAGTAGCGAAAAGTATATGGAAAGAGCAAAGAGTAGATAGAGCCAGTCTACGGCATACAGAGACAAATAAAAATCAATCGACACGATAAAAGCCACGATTCCCATTTTCCCTCAGAGCTTCCGAGAAAACTACGATAATGCCCTGAGGTTTTACGAGAGGCTGAACGTCGATACGTGGTGAGCCTTTTAAACTAGCTTAAACTACCTTCAGCTTCTAGCTTCCAGCTTCTAGCTTCTAACATTCAGCTAGATCAAGCTCCGACCTCAAACCACTGAAAAATGATACCTGCGACTGTTATTACTCTTTATTTATACGTCTCTTAAAATCAGATTAATCTTATGTCGCTCCGGCGATCATGCTAGCAGCAGTACTCGCTGATGATTACCATGATAATCATTAAATAAATATTATCCGGGGTATTTATCTGTACACATGCATACCGATCTTGATAGCTCGTAAAAGTTGTGATCTACTCGGAGATTCGATTTTATTTCATATTTTATGGGCTTAACTGTATATAAGATAGAATTCTATTCCCGAGGGTTTATTTTTTTAAAGTTGAATAGGTGAAATTCATGACAGTTACTCTGGTTTGTTAAATGAGTAACTAATTACATTTTTGGATTTTTCGCGGCCTCTTCAGGTGCAATTTAAAACAAAACTGCAGTATCACAGCTTCGCCGGTACATTTTGGAGACCCTTGTCCCAGTACGCTTAAGTACCTCGAAGCCCATTATCAGTGTCAATCTGGTGAGTATTTTTTATCAAGTAATGAATTATCTAGTGCTGAAGAAACAATAATGGTAAATATTAACTGCTATGGCTGATAAGTTTTATCAAGCTCTTATTAATAGTGAGTCATGGTTTTCGAGTAAATATTTTTATACTTAAAGTCACGTTTTATTATTGTGAAATTTTATTTTTAAAATTTGTTTTATTTCTTAGAAAAATTTTTAATTAACTCGTCGGATTTTTTTAAATATTTAAAAGTTATTAAATTTTTTATAAGACTTAAGGTGACAAACATTAGAAATTTTTTTAGAATTTTCCAACAATTAAATTGTTATGAAAAAAATTTAATAAAAAAATTTCACATGTAAAAATTAAAGAAAATTATTAGTAAAAATTTTTAGAAATACTTTGTAAGTGTTGTAATTAATTTGTTATAAAAATTTTAAAAATTGACAGATGTTAGCTAACTTCAGTATCATAATTTTTTTTATCTAAATAATAATTAAATTTAAATCGTAAAATTTTAATAAAAAAAAAAAGAAAATAAAATAAATTTTTTCACGACTGAAAGTATTTAACAACGCTATAAATTTTAAGAGATATATTTTTGACGATGACCATAAAGCAATAAGCGCGTAAAATTTTTGTGAGTTTAATAAAAACAAACAATACGGAAAATAAAATCGAGTTGATCATTAACCGTTTATTCAAAAAATACGCAGACCCTTTATTGCGATGGCCCTTGATAAAATTTTAAGGACAATATAAAAAAAATAATGAAATAAAAGTCCGAAAAAAAAAGCCTCGACTTGGGCTTTTATTATTATTTTCTGTAATATAATATAAGTTGGAACACTAGGACGCGAGCTCGCATGCCTGACCGTCGACCTCGGTACCCGGGCGTAAAAATCTAGAATGACGCAACGGGTTAAGCCAGAGGAGAAAAGTAAAAAAATTTAATGTAACACATTTGCAGCTGCAACGACAACAACGACATCAAGACCAAGTCCACCGTGGTTGATAACCACTCAGCCAAGTGTATGGACTACGGGCAGTCCCAGCGTGAGACCGCCATCCAGGACAACGAGTTTCCCAGCTCAACTCCCGGCTATAACCACCCTCGGTCCGTCCGTAACAACCCCGTCCAGGTCAGTTCATACACCTACATTAACCTACTCAACACTCTATGTGTATTCTTTCTCATATATGTATTTTAATTATACATTCTATTATTCTCCGTCATTCAATTCGAGTCATCGGAGCTTGAAATAAAATTAAATGCTTTGATTGACAGCCCGGCAAGCTCGGCTCGGCCAGTTGTTGTCGATGAGACTGAAGACGTCGAGAGGGATGATTTGAGGCCCTCTTCCAAGGACAATGTCAGCCCGCTCGCGCCCATTGTTCCAGTAACCACTGAGCCATCTACTGAACACAGTTATGTATCATGGAAGACCAGCCGGCGACCTATTGGTAAAAATTTTTATTGTTATTTTAAAAAATTTCGAATAATTGACAAATTTTCAATTTTTTATTCAAATTAAAGAATAGATAAAATAATCATTATTTTTTATATTTTATTAATTTAAAGCATTTTTAAAGAGTATGAATTCATAAAAAAATGTCGAAATTTTAATTTGGATAAAAAATAGAGACTAATTTTTAATTAAGACAATTTAGAATAAGATGAGATCAAAAATTGATAAAATAATCATTATTTTTTATATCCTATCAATGCAAAACATTTTTAAAGTGTTTGGATTGATAAAAAATGCCAAAATTTTAATTTGGGTAATAAATGAAGATTGTAATGTTTAATTAAGACAATTTATGATAAAGTAAGATGAAAAATAAATCAAAATTTTATTTTGCATAAAAATTAAAGCCTAAATTTTTTTTTAAAACAACCAAGAATGGAAAAAAATTTTTTTTGTCTAAAAAAATAAACTTGTTAAGTAAAACTTGAATGATATTTTAATTTAAACCAGAAGTCGATGAAAAGCCTAGATGTTATCTCACTTTATCCGGGTTCCCCTATTTACTTAAAAGATTAAAAGATCTAGAGTTTAAGTTTAAGTTAAACGCAAGGTGTATCTACCAGTTGTCAGCGTGACTCAGCAGGTTTCGGTCAAACTGATAATTAATTTCTACCAAAAATAAAAGACCCAAAAAAGTAACCTGTGGCAAATAATTTCAGTGTCGACGAGCATTCCGTATACCGATCACAACTCGAACGGCAAGTGGCACGAGTACAACCGACAGGTTTGTCCGCCAACGGCAGCCCGGCAGCTCATCTGGAATGCGACGCGAGCCGGAGAGATCGCGCTCCAAAGTTGTCCCGGCGGAGCTAACGGTCTGGCCAAGTGGAAATGTGTCGCCACGGAGGACTCGGCGGTGTGGTTCCGCGACTCCCCGGACCTCAGCGAGTGCCGGACCCTCTGGCTTACTACCCTGGACAACCGCGTCTCCGAGGGCGACACCATCCTGTCGATCGCCCCCGAGCTTGCCGTCGTCACCGACAACACCCGCATCCTCTACGGCGGGGACATGATGACCACCACCAAAATAATCCGCAACATGGCCGAGAAAATGTCCCAGAACATCAGGAATTATCAGGACCCCAGGCAGAGAGAAGTTAGCGTTACCGAGTTGCTCCAAAGTGTCGTTAGAACTGGAAGTAACTTGCTTGATACCGCTCAAATGGCCTCCTGGAAGGACTTGAGCCATCAAGAGCAGATGAGAGTCGCAACCTCCCTGCTTATTGGGCTGGAGGAAAACGCTTTTCTTCTGGCTGAAACACTTAATCAGCAGAAAACTTTTGTACAGCAGGGAACTAATATATGTAAGTTTATTTTATTTGCTATTAATTTATTATTTTCTAAAGAAATAATTTTTTTAATATTTTACTTAATTAAAGACTTTTTTTAATTTATATTTTTATTTACAAGATAAATATTGAGATATAAGTTAATTTTGTAGATTAGAAAAATATTTTTGTCTTAAAAAAAATTGATTTCATTAAAAATAAAGAATTATGGAAACAAAAATTAATTCAAAGAGTTTTTTAAAAAATGAACTTTATTAGATACATAATTAAGAAATGACCTTGTATCTTGTGAACTATTGCCATTTTTAAAGATATAAATTCATCCCGATGTTACACTTATCGAGACCTTTCATTTGAGTACCCACATCAATTTTTCATATATTTCATATATTTAAATATATTATATATATATGTGAATATGAAAAATATATAAAAAATGCATGTGGGTACTCAAATGAAAGCTCTTGATGAGTGTAACATCAGGATGAGCTTACATCTTTAAAAATATTAATAATTAAGAAATGAGCTTGTATCTTGTCAACTATATTGATATTTTTAAAGATATAAGCTCATTCTGATGTTACACTCATCGAGACCTTTCATTTGAATACCCACATCAGTTTTTCATATATTTTATATATTTATATATATATATATATATATATATATATATATATATATATATATATATATATATATATATATATATATTATATACATTTATATATGATAAATATATCGAAAAGGCATGTGGGTACTCAAATAAAAGCTCTTGATGAGTGTAATGTCGGGATGAGCTTATATCTTTAAAAATGAAAATAGTTAAGAAAGTACAGTACAATTTAGTAAAAGTCATTATTGAATAAAGCAAAATTTTATTTCATTAAAAGAAAATTATTGAACCAAAAATTAATTTCAGTAATGGAAGTGCGAGTGCTAGAAATTCGCAATATAATCAGCGGGTCAGAAATCTTCCCCCCGGAGTCGGTCCAAGAAAAGTGGACTGTGTCAAACAACCGCGTGGAGCTCTCGAAGCAGTCGTTGCTGGAGAACAGCAGCGAGGACGGGATAGTCAGGCTGGTGTTTATGGCATTCGACCGGCTGGAGGAGATTCTCCAGCCTCAAATAGAGGACTCGTTCGTGAGCCTGAACGAGGAGGCCCGCTCTCCGCGGAATATCAGCAACAGAATACTCAACAGCAAAGTTATCTCGGCATCTCTGGGAAAAGGTCGGCACATGCAGCTATCCGAGCCAGTTCGTATCTATTTTGAGCACCTCGCCGTTGAAAACGTAACTAATCCCACTTGTGTGTACTGGGATTACGTAATGAGGTAACTATTGCTATTACCTATTGCTATTTCCATAACTAATACTTCTAATGATAATAACTATAAATAATCTATGACATTATCCTTATACTCATACTTACTTCAAACTGTTATTGTTCATTTTACTATTACTGTTTATACTATTAATGTTACGGTTATTAATAAACTTTGACTAAAAAAAATGTAATAAATACTGTGAGCTATGATAAATAAGTCACGATCTAAGAACAATAATATGTGAACTACTTATTGTTATGACTTTTATATGGATTGTAATATTTTTAATTACTTATTACCAAAAGAATTTAAAAATCAACCAATTTTTTCTAGTGTCAATTTATTATGATAAGTATTTAGGCTACATTTGAAAATACTCTATCTGTAGATGCGTAATTATAAAATGACCTTGTATCTTGTGAACTATTGACATTTTTAAAGATATAAGCTCATCCCGATGTTACACTCATCGAGACCTTTTATTTGAGTACCCACATCAATTTTTCATATATTTCATATATTTAGATATATTATATATATATATGTATATATGAAAAATATATCAAAAATGCATGTGGGTACTCAAATGAAAGCTCTTGATGAGTGTAACATCGGGATGAGCTTATATATTTAAAAATGTCAATAGTTAAGAAAGTACAGTGCAATTTAACAAAAGTCATTATTTAATAAAGGAAAATTTTATCAATATAATATACATAGTGACTGCAAGGTTGCTAGTTATTATTATTATAAATTTACTAAATATAAAATTAATTACAGCGTTTGGTCGGAGCAAGGCTGTCGCACCACAAGAAGCAACGAGACCCACACCGTCTGCGAGTGCAATCATCTGACAAACTTCGCGGTCCTGATGGACGTCCACGCGGTTAAGCTGGACATGACGCACCAAGTCGCGTTGCAAATCGTCACCTACGTCGGATGCATCATCTCGGTTGTCTGTCTCGTTCTCACTATCATGACATTTCAGCTGTTTCGCGGACTCAAGGTATATAATGTCACGTACTTATACTTATAAAACAAAGAGCTGCTTAGACGGCAGACTATTATCGCATTATTTTCATTATTTTATTATGATAATATAATGTGGATACCCGACGTAACTCACCTTTCAAAAGTTTCATAACAACTTTTCAATGCATTTCAGTCGGACCGGACAACCATTCATAAGAATCTTTGTGTCTGTCTACTTATCGCAGAAGTATTATTTGTTTGCGGGATCGGACAAACCGACCAAAGAATTGTCTGCGGCGTTGTCGCTGGTCTCCTACATTTCTTCTTTCTTTGTGCCTTCGCCTGGATGTTCCTCGAAGGTAAGATTTTTTTTATCATTATTATTTTCATCATTGAGTTGTTTAAACTTTTTAGCTTAGTTATATACTTTATATACTTCAGAGAAATTGTGGCTTGCAAAATTAATAAACACAGTTTAATTAAATCGCAAACTTGAATTAAAAGTATTAAAATATTTTTAATAAATTAAAAAAAAACTGTTTCATAAAATATTTTATTTTTAAAAATGAAATTATTAAAAAATTTTTTTTTCAATAAAACTAATTTTTTGTAATAGATAAAAATCGGTCAAATTAATAAAAGTATGTTAAAAAATAAAAAATAATTAAACTGAGTCGAGATTTTTTCCTTAATTTAAAAAAGAATGGCTTAAATATTTATTATCACGCCGAAAATATTGGTCTTATAAAAAAAGTTTTAGATAATTCAATTTTATAAAAAAAAATGTCTCTTATCACTTTTTTATATGAACAATATTTTCCCTGTAATTTTAAAATAAATATTCGAAATTAAATAATTCAAATTTTTTTTAACTCTACAAAAAAAATTGACTTACATCAAGTCAATAATTTTAAAAAACTTAATTTTCTTGATTTGAGTAAAAAAATTCTTAAACTAAGAAATTTTTCTTGGTTTAAATAAATTTTACTTCAAGAAATTTTCGTCTTGATTCAAGACAATGAAACTTATTAAAATTATATTCTTGGTTCAAGAATTTTTTTTCCGATTCAAGTTAATTTTGTTTATCTACGAAAATTTTAAAATTACAGCTTTTTTTGGTCCCAAGAAAAAAATTTAAGAGAAATTTTTATTACAAAATAAATATATGTTAATAAATTTAAAATAAATTTATTATAAAAATAATTTTATTTTAAGATAAGAAATTTTTTTTAACTAATTTTTTTAATTAATTTTTTTAACTAATTAATTAATTAAAAAAATTTTTTTTTTATATCGGACTACTATTTTTCTCATAATTACTGTAGACATATCCAACTTAACCCCGTGATATTCTGAGTAACCTAACAAACGTTAATTATTTTCTCCGTAGGTTTTCAATTGTATGTAATGCTAATAGAAGTGTTTGAAGCTGAAAAATCCCGCCTACGCTGGTACTACTTAATAGCATACGGCGGTCCATTGCTAGTTGTTGCAATTTCTTGCATAATAGATCCTCTGAGTTATGGAACAGATCGATACTGCTGGCTTAGGGCAGACAACTACTTCATCTTCAGCTTCGTGGGACCCGTCATACTCGTTATACTGGTAAGACAATTGTTTAATGCAACTCCGACATTTAGCAATTATTACCTAAAATTACACACACACACACACACACACACACACACACACACACACACACACACACACACACACACACACACACACACACACCATCAACTATTGAGTTACGTGTTATTTCTATTTAAATATTTTATTTAACGATGATGAATAATGACGCGTTTTCGATTGTTGCTATAAATAATTTATTTTGTTTACCCACAGGCAAACGTTGTGTTCCTGTCGATGGCGATATATATGATGTGTCGACACGCTAGCACCGCGGTATCTATGAAAAGCAAAGAACACTCACGACTCGCGAGTGCTAGGTAAGCATTCATTTTTAAATGCACTATTGCGCTAATATGACACAATATCCATTTGTTTTTTTAAGTATTTCACTAATAATTAATACGATAGTTTAAAACAATTATTATTATTTACTTATTATTTAATTATCTTAACGTTTTGTTTGACCAAGTGTTTATTTTTGCTTTACAATTAGAGTTAATAATAACCAATTGGTGTAGGCTGCTGTAGGTTGAACACATTTACTTTTTATTTATTATTTAGCAGTTTTTCTCTTTTAATTAAATATTTTTTTTTTATTATTTAACTATTTTTTTAGTTGGAATGTTGGCAAATTTATTTTACACAGTACACAGTAATTAATAATAGCGTTTTTTCCGGGGTGAAATTAAAAAAAAATTGTTAGCCCGTTAAAAGTTTATATTTTCGAGGCTAAAAATAAAAAAGAAATCAAATAAACTGTCAATTAATAAAACTAGCTAAATTGTTTTAGATAGAATTGTTGTCTGAATAATTATTTATACTTTTTCGATAAACTGCGATTTAAATAAACCAATGAATTAGTTACTTATATTTAAAATAGGAGTTATTAAAAATAAACACTTTTTAATAATAATTTGGTTATGGTATTAATTTGTATGAAGCTCGATTCAAATTATTTGTTAATTTAAAACCCGATATGGTTTTTTTTTTGTCCGAATTTCAATTTAATTAATAAATGAATTTAAGGGGTAAAGTATTCATAGCTTCAGCGGTACCGACTTTAATATATTTAGTTCATATTTTCGAGGATGGATAAATTTATTTTTGTACTAACCAATGATTTAAATTTATCTGTATTTTAAATTATTATTTTAATGGAAAAAATAATTTTATATTACATAATATAAAATTATTGAATTATTAAAAATCATGCAAGGATAAATTAAATTTTTTCCCTTAATTTTTTTATAAAAAATGTAATTATTTTATTAAAAAATAATTAAATAAAAAATACTTGAAGGAAGCTTAAAGAAGAATACAAAAGTAATTTGAATCGAGTACTTAGTATTTAGTATGAATAATAAATTGATTTGATTAATCGACTGGTGCCGGGATAATCATTTAACTTTTGCTCTCTTTTTTCATTTTGTTTATTAAACAAAAAATAAAAAACAAAAACAAAAAATCTTCTACCCACTTCTGTCTACACTCTTCTACATTCCTCTGCATGGCGTGGTTGGTTGGTTGGTAGTGGAAAGGAAGAGAATGCTCTTCCCAACAAATTGCAAACGCACTTGTAAGATATTTACCATTTTTATTATTATTATCATTAATTTATTTAATTATTGATCTTATTTTTTTATTTCTGTCTACCCTGACTTTATTTAACTACAGACTATCACAATAAACGACAAGTTAAATTAAAGTATTGATTATTTATTTTTATTTTCATTTATTCAAATCGGTAGTTTGTGTATGCAATGCTAATTTATCACCGTTTTATCTTTAATATAGATATACATAAAACGATAATTTAATTTTAAATTCCAGACAATTTTCATCTATCAGCAATTAAATTTATTTATAAAATAATTATTTAGAGCTTTAGAAATTAATTTTTTAATTTAAATTTATCTAAAAAAAATCGATACTTAACTTCTGTTTTATTTTAGAAAATTTTTAAATATTTAAACTTCCGTTTGATAAAAAAAAATTCTCTTCCGTTCTTAAAAATGTCGACTTTAAAAATAAGACGTCAAAAAAAAAAATTGAAATATCAAATGTATATTTATATGAATTTAAAAAAAATTCACACTAATACACTAACAAATGCATGACATAATTTTTTTAATTAAAAAATCGCACGCTAAAAAATAAAATTAAAAAATTTTTTTTATCAAATTATTTTAACAATAAAATTAATTAATAAAATTACTATTAATTAAAGTGACATAATTTTTACTATCCGACTATTTAACTGTCTGGCACTTCTACAGCCTAATTAATAATTGGAGCACGATAATTAGCATAAATTAATTATAAAATGACGAGATGAAATAAAGTTTTAATAATTACATAAACTGTATTTACGAATACGAATTGCAATAATATTTAATTACAAATGTTAATTAAAATTATAATCTCGTCATTTATTAAATAATACCGCTCGTATTGAACAATTTACAATTAACAGTTATTTATATCATAAATATATATCTTGTAGAGTAAAAATAAATGTAATATAGAGTTAAATTTCTAAAACAATTTTATAAATGTTAAATTTGTGTTTACTCCGAATTTAGGGCATGGCTGAGAGGCGCGATCATGCTAGTATTCTTACTAGGATTAACCTGGACCTTCGGATTGCTCTATTTAAACCAAGAAACCGTAATAATGGCGTACTTATTCACCGCCCTAAACAGCCTGCAAGGAATGTTTATATTTGTCTTTCATTGCATTCAAAATGAGAAGGTAAGGGAATTAACAGGAACTCTATCGCCTACATTAATCTAGTCATTTTAAATTATAAAATGCAAATAAAATAATTATTTTAAATTAAATTTATTGATAAGACAATCGTACATCGATTTTAAATTCATCGATCATCATCACTAACGATAAAACAAATATTATTATTAATTATATATTAATTAAATAAATAATTATTATTATTATAAGTAAATTTAAACTCAGTCTTATTTATAAAAATTGTCAAATAAAATATAAGCCAATTATTAATAATTAATTACTTATTTAAAACCTCATGTCCTTGTAGTGGCATTTTCTTTAAATTAGCACGCGTTTTATTTTTATTTTTTACAATTCACAATTTAGTAACTAAATTTTTATTTATTTCTTTTTTTTTCATTAATTTCAATAAAATTATTTGTTATAATCTATATTATTAAGAGAATAAGAAAAATTTTGTGTCCAGGATAGTCATATGATAAAATCGGTTTTTTTTCTCTATTTCTAGATACATAATTAAGAAATGGCCTTGTATCTTGAGAACAATTGGCATTTTCAAAGATATAAGCTCATTCCGACGTTACACTTATCGAGAGCTTTCATTTGAGTACCCACATCAATTTTTTATATATTTCATATATTTATGTATATTATATATATGTATATATGAAAAATATATCAAAAATGCATGTGGGTACTCAAATAAAAGCTCTTAATGAGTGTAACATCGGGATGAGCTTACATCTTTAAAAATATCAATAACTAAGAAATGAGCTTGTATTTTGTCAACTATTGACATTTTTAAAGATATAAGCTCATCCTGATGTTACACTCATCGAGACCTTTCATTTGAATACCCACATCAATTTTTCATATATTTCATATATTTATGTACATTATATATATATGTATATATGAAAAATATATCAAAAATGCATGTGGGTACTCAAATTAAAGCTCTTGATGAGTGTAACATCGGGATGAGCTTATATTTAAAAAAAAATCAATAGTTAAGAAAGTGCAGTGCGATTTAACAAAAATCTTGTAAACTATTGACATTTTTAAAGATATAAGCTCACCTTGATATTACATTCATCGAGACCTTTCATTTGAGTACCTACATCAAATTTTTATATATTTCATATATTTATGTATATTATATATGAAAAATATATAAAAAATGCATGTGGGTACTCAAATGAAAGCTCTTGATGAGTGTAACATCAGGATGAGATTATATCTTTAAAAATGTCAATAGTTAAAAAAGTACATTGCAATTTAACAAAATTCATTATTTAATAAAGCAAAATTCTATTTATTTATAGTTGACAAGTCACGGCAGTTATATAGTGACTGCAAGATCGCTAGTAATAAATTAAATTAAAAAAAAATTTATTGAAATTAATGGCGAGATATATTTTATTTAAAAATAAATAACGCTTGGTTTAAAATAATTTATAAAAATTTTGAGAACACCGCAGCTTTATTTTGTTAATTGCACCTTAAAAACGAGTATTGTTTTGTTGTCGCGGTTGACTAGGTGCGTAAGGAGTACAGAAAGTTCATAAGAAGACACTCGTGGCTGCCGAAGTGTCTGCGCTGTTCAAAGACAGTAACAGGAAGTTCCGGTGGCGGGTCTTCGGGAACGAGCGTAGGAGCAGCGGGAGTAAACGGAGGCAAGGACTTTTCATCCCACAACACATCCTCGAACCCGTCGGCCCCGACGACCGATAGCTCTGGATTATCGCCGCACGCGGCATCAAATGTGGGTACTCCGGCAAACAATCACCCAAATAACAACAACAACAATCTACTGACAGCAACGTCACCAAACAACAATACGAATCTTTCGATAAATGTCAACCTGAACAATTTATCTGTGAGATCGCCAAACGGGGCACACCAGATGCACATGATGGCACCTAGCAACCACAATAGGCATCCTGGCCAGCAAGGTATCCATAAGCCGCTTATACACCAAACCAGGAAACCCGTTCGAGGTCTCTCGCTTCACTCTCGCATAGTTTATCATTATTTATTATTTATTAACCTGTTTTTTTAATTTCAATTAGATTTTACAATTATTAGATTACTTTTTTTAGTTTTTTACTCGAGCCATCAATCATTTTTTTTAATCATCGATTTAGAAGCAACAACTCCCATGCATTTTATTTTATTTTCATTTCAAAATTTTATTTTGTATATAGTTCATAAAGAAATTACGGGTTTTTTCATTAATTTTTTTATTATTTGTACGCTAAAAAAATTTTAATTAATTTTTTTTTTGGTCAAAATTTAAAGTAAAATTAAGATATTTTTTAAATTAATTTTTTTAATTAATTTAAAAAAAAAATTATTAAATGTTTGCTAATTTTACTATTGCTAAATATATTTATTTTATTTATTATTTATAATAAATAAATAATTTTAGTATTGCTAAAAATATTTATTAAAACTTCCCCGACGTACAAATAATAAAAAAAAAAAGTAAATAAAATAATGAGAGACTGCAAAAAAAATAAATATTTATTATTTAATAAGTAAAAGATCAATGATAATATATTTAGTCAAAAAAAGTCACATATAATTATTATTATTATTAAACGTAAGAAAAAAGAAAAATGAGGCAACTCGTTACTCTTAAAACTAATTATTATTTCAGTAGTACATGCATGTAATTATCTATAATAATAATAATCCATCCATCGTATATATTTATTTGCCATCTCTCACTACCGCTTTGTAAATACAAACTTACGCACTATATTTAAAAGTTGAATATTAAACCATAACTTAAACTAAAAAACGCTGGGAAAGCGGACACACACAGTCACATTTCATTTCAATTATATTATCATCACTGTTATTTTTATTTTTATTATCATATCATAATTATTATTATTTTTTAAGCCACAAATGAAAAATGTATAAAGACCTCTACTAACACATGATGGTGGTTTTTCCGTGATTGCGCCCAGCGGGGGTTTGGTGTACGCGGTGTCACGGTTACTTTGTTGTACACTGTGTGCAATTCGTATGCAATTCGGCGAACTGTTGACAAATTGTTCACATACTTTATACTATATACTGTATACTTATACTACTATTAATATTTAAATTTATTTATTTGTTATTCGGAATAATATTTTTTTTATTTTATTAGTTCGAAAGATTCGTATGGTATACATTAGCACAATATATTACTTTATTAATTAGCCGATAAAAAAAATTTATTTATTTTTATTTTTATTACTAATAATTATTTTTTATTTATTATTAAAATTATTAAAAATTTTTGTGGCAATAATAATTTTTTTAATAAAAAATTCAATAGAATTTTTCAATAAAAAAAAATTATTAAAATTTTTTAATAAAAAAAATTATTGAAATTTCTCAACAAAAAAAATTTTTAAATAAAAAAATTAATTAAAAAAAAAAAATTTTTTTTAATAAAAAATTTAAGAAATTTTTTTAATAAAAAAAAATTATTAAAATTTCTCAATAAAAAAATTTTTTAGTAAAAAATTTAGTAAAATTTTTTAGTGAAAAAAATGATTGAAATTTTTTCAATAAACAAAATTAATAAAAATATAAATAATAAATAAAAATTAGAGGTAAAATATTTAAGCTTTTTTTGTCGGCTAAAAAAACATAGATAATAAATTAGTACTTAACACTTGGCTTACACTGGCTAGCGCATGCATCTCATATATATTTATAAATTTATCCATCTACATAGAAGTAGGTGTATAAATATATACAACATACTTCACATACATCGATCCAAATGACGGTAGGCCAACTCGCCTCGTTGATATGCGATACATAGAAGCAGTACTGTAGCAGTACAGGCTGTAGCCTAGATCTGTCGGATCCACGACTCGACAACTATTTCTGCTGATTAATATAAACGACTACAACACCATACAATACCAAGTTAAGACCGAGTTTAATTAATTGCATAATAATGTAGTTAAGTTGAACAGCGGTAGTAAACAACAGTAGCAACAACTCAGTTCCAACAACAGAAACAGAAACAGAACATGTTACATACAACCAAATTTTATCGACGCTATTATATATCTTTATTTAATATTATTATCTATCTGGTCTGTCCTTTTTTTTTTGTTTTTACTCAAAATGTACTAATTATTTCTCGACTTGGAGGGTGATGGTTCTGTTATAATGAAAAATTACCGTGAAAAAATAAAAAAAGGGATGGTTGAGTAGACAGAGATTGAGAACGACAGACGATTGCTTTACAGTACTTGATGTCAGGGCGAGGCTGGCCAAACAACGATAGACAACCAGCGGCACCGGTGGCACCAGTAACTCGCGAGACCGCATCTACAGATGCATCCGCAGTCGCTACTTTGCCGCACACTCGTCACGCATTTTTTCCGTCAGCTCCTAATATCCCAAAATCTGCCACCGCCACTTGGGGCCCTATTAACAAAAACCTCATGTGGAAGGTAACTAATCGCAAATCGCATATCGCATACCAATTACCAAAAATTACTTTATTTAATACTGGTGCACTGAAATTTCTTCTTCTTACTGGCTTCTCTCGCCTGCTAATTAACGATAATTAACTATTAATTGCTAATTACTAATTATTCAGTATTAGTATCTGCTTTCTGCACCCACAACTTTAACGCTTACTTATTTTGTTAATGTTTTGACTTTGACTAGGTATTTTTATTTATATACATTATATTTTATTGAAATATATATTTGAAACTTTTGTGAGTTATTTTAACAGATCGCGTTTTTGGTTCAGTAATTCAATAGTTTTGTCAAGCTTTCACTCGAATTATTAAAACTTTTATTGGTTTTTTAATTAACAACTTTCTCGACACCGAGTGTTTTGTTGAGTTTTCATGTTTTCAGATTTAATTAATTTTATTTTAATATATATTCAATGGAACTAACTTTTTTTGGAATTCAAATTTTTAATTAATATTTTTTTATTTCAAAAAATTAATAATTACATTTTTATAGATAAATTAATTAAAAGTGAAAGTTTTAATGATTTTTTTAATATAATGAAGAAAAATAAACTTTATTAAAAAATTTGATCTAAAGTCAAGATCAAAAATTTTTTAACTGAAAAATTTAACAAATTTTACTTTTCAATTTTTTTTTTTTTTTATAATAAAGTTAATATTTTACTAGTGTAATAAATTAATATTAATATTATTAAAAAAAAATTTTTTTTTTTCAATAATTAACAATTCAATTCAATAGTAAACTCATTTTATTTTAAATTAATAAAAAAAACAATTTTAATAATAATAAAATTAAATTGAAAATTACATTAGAATTTTATGGAAAAATTTAATAAAAGTAAAAATTTCAAGTTTTTTTTTTATATATATAGGAAAAAAATAAATTTGATTAAAAAATTTGATCTTAAGTCAAGATAAAAAATTTTCAAATGAGAATTTTCATAAATTTTACTTAATTCTCAATTTAATTGAATAGTAAATTAATTGGCTTTTAAATTAATAAAAGAAATAATTTTAATGATAATAAAATTAAATAAGATTTTTATGGAAAAATCGATCAAAAGTAAAATTTTTAATTTTCTTTATAAATATAGAAAAAAAAAATAAATTTCATTAAAAAATTTGATCTAAAGTCAAGATAAAAAATTTTTAACTGAGAATTTGAATAAATTTTACTTAATTTACAATTTTTTTTATTTTTTTATGGTCAAGTTTATTTTTTTTATAAATGTAATAAATTAATATCAATAATATTTATAAAATTAATAAAAAATTTTGTAAATTCACAATTTAATTAAACAGTAAAATTATTTTCTTTTAAATTAGTAAAAGAAATGATTTTAATAATAATAAATTAAAAAAATTCATAAAAGTTTCAAAATAAACTTCCCAAAAAATAAAATAAAAAAACTAAACAATAAATTTAATTCCACAGAACATTTCTTTTAAGTCGTATTCCCGTGACTCCGGACACGGCGGTTCCGAGCAAGAGGAATCCCCGCGTACCCACAACACAATGACCCTCGGCGGACACACAGGACGAACTCGGGGCAGCAGCAGGCAGCTGATGACGGACATCACCAACCTGGACATCAATAACCGATCATCGAGCATCGCGGGAGTAGCCGGGGGCATAGGTCGCCGAGCAGCCTCTCCGTACAACCACACTTACACGGAGATCCGGGACGGGAGCCGCCCGGGAACGGGGTACCACACGAACCACACTCACGTCCACCTGTCCCGCGGGCTGGTGGGCGAGGACGACCCCGTCTACGAGGAGATAGAGCGGAACGGGAGCGGCGTCGTCGGGGAGATCCAGGTCTCAGACATGTCCGACGAGGACGGCCGTCGCCAGAGCGACATGAGCCGGCAATCTTCGCGCAGCTACGGCGACCACCGGCCGCTCATCCCTTATTCACCCGCGAACGACCGGAACTTTGTCCACTACGGGCAGTCGATGGACCGGAACAACCTCCTGCAGTACGAGCCCTCCCAGTACAGCCCGGCTCAAGAGCGGACTCTAAACGCCTGCTGGGAGAAGCTCCGGCGCCAGCAGGCCAAGTACGAGCTCGGCGAGATCAACAATCGCCTCCAGTCAAACACCTACGGGATGTCCCAGCCCGACCACACCAGGACCGTCGCCGTCCTTGATGGACATACGGTTGTTTGCCATCTTCAACCTCAGACGGACATGTACACCGGTCGCGGAGTTCCTCCGCCCTCTTACAGCGAGTGTTAATAGGTCATCAATCAATCTGTGTTACGTCATTACGATATTTAATTTTTTAATCAATCAATCGGTATAAATAGTAATTGATATCATTGTATATTAATTAGTCGGTTACTGATGCTAAAAATCTATCAAAGATAAGGATCTTTTTTTTTATTTGTTGATAAAAAAAAAAAATTATTTTCAATGTGTAAAAAAATTTTTTTTTTATAATTTATTTCTTAGAAAAATTATAAATAATTGGTAAATTTTTACAAGTGGGGTCTTGTTTTTTTGAACGAAATTTTTATTTAATTTTATTGATTTTTTTTTTTTAAATACATAAAAAAATGAAGAATTAAAAAAAAAAAATTGATTATCACAATTTTAAGAAATTTTCAAAAAAATTTATAAATTTTTTAGAAACTTGTGATATTCGACTTTTTTTTTAATTGTTCGTTTTATGTATTTAAAAAAAAATATATCAAAAAAAGATAAAATATAAATTTTATCCAAAAACATGAGCCAAAATTTTTTTCAATTTTTGAAGGCAAAAAAGCTATCAAAATGTTTTTTTTTTTTTTTTTTTTTTTTTCACGACATTTTTTATTATAAATGCGCCATAAAAAAATGCAGAATCAAAAAAAAATTTGAAAATGTTAATTTTTCACCTAGTTATAGCTCAAAATAGGGTTAACCCCACTTGTAAATAATTACCAAAAATTGAATTAAAAAAATTATTTTCAATGTTACTAAAAAAATTTTTTTTTTTAAATAATTTAGTATAAAAAAAATTTTTTATAATAATTTATTTTTTAGAAAAATTATTGAAAAATAATAAAAAATTTAAATTTTTAATTGAAATAATAAAAAATCCGTGTTTGAAAATAATAAAAAAAATATCATCAGTAACGCGATATTTAAATATAAAAGACATAATAATTATATTTAATAAAATAATAATAAAATAGACTTTGAGGACGTCCTACCTCGGGCAATGACGTTACAGCGTTAGTCCAGGCTCAATAATCAGTCGCCGTTCTTAAGAAAACAAAATAATAAAGTAATAAATAAATAAATAGTTATTATTAATAATATAAAGTATGATAAATGATTAAAAAAAAAAAAAGTATAAAGTGATTTAATTATTTTCGGAGGTTTTAGTTATTTTTATTAATTTTTCGCAGGCCGAAATCTGCAGGAATGACTGCTTAGTTGAGACGGAGGAATATTAAGTGAAGTGAGGCATTTTCTTTAATTAATACAATTAATCAATTATTAACAGGATAATAAATAATAACTATTATTATTGATAATGAGTGAGGACAGTGCGCGAGAATTATCGGAAAGGCGGTGGACAACGCGACGTTTGATAAAGACATTAAATGTATTTTATTATTATAATTGTAACATGGTCGGTTAATTTTAGGAGGAAAATTGTATAATTGTATTTATAGTTTTGTAAATAATTACATACGTACTCGGAGTAAGTAAAGATTTATAAATTTAATAATTTTACAATACATATCTATGTGGGTGACGATAAATAAGAGGACTAAGATTATTAATTATTTCTATAAAATTACTTTTTTTATTAATTAAAAGTCAAAATATTTATTTAATTAATTAATTTTTTTTTTTTTTTTTTTTTTTTTTAAGTATCCTCACTAGTGTAATAAAAAGGAAATAAAATTTCCTGATGAATTAGAAATGATTTATAAGTAATGAGAGTTTTAAAAATTGTAACGAGTAATGACTAATAATTAACGACCATGATTAATAAATTCTTCGCCCTCTTTCCCGTAATCTCACTAATTGTAAATTGATATAATATTTGAAACGTTGCGTTATTCGTCACAAATGTTATTTTTATAAATATATGTAGAATTATATATTATATATTATATATATATAAATGTATGTATACAATATTGATAATTGATAATTAATATTGATACTATATAAATATAAATATTGGTTTGAATTGTACTGATAATGAACGAGTGAAAAAAATGAGAGGAAATAAGTTTAAAAAACCAGGAAGAATAATAATCAATTGATCACTATTATTATTATTTATTAATATAATTAGATAGCGTGATTTTAAAATCGCCGATAGAAATAATGGCGAAAAACTTAGTCACTGTTTTTTACTATATTTTTTAAGTAGATAGATTAATATCTTATTCGCGTCTCATATATAATAGATTAGACTTACGTGCTCTATTTATTTTTATTTTGTACTAGGCATTAATTAATTCATTGAAGTTATTTTTTGTTAGAATTTTTTTTTTTTCAAAATTTATTTTATTTTTAGTTGCAATATTCATTTTTGCAAAATGTCGAGAAAGAAACTACCGATTTTGAGATTTTTATTTTATTGATAAATTATTATTTTTTTTTTTTATAATAAACTCGACGTTTATTTCTCAATTAAACAGTAATTTACTGTAAAAACAAAATAAAAGATAATGAAAGCGAAAAATTAAAAATTAGCGTAATAAAATCTTTAAAATTGATTAGATTGTAATAGTATAGTTTGTGTATAAATCCTTAATCACAAATTGACCCATCTTTGCACGCAAAAGTAGAAAATTCTCAAGTTTACAAAAAAATCCGGATTCTGCAATATTTTCACAAAAAGTGAGAATAAAAAAAAAAAAAGCAGAAATTTTTCTGTTTAATGAGAGATAAAAGAATGAACGCTTCTTGTATGAATGACGAAAAAAAATGTAAGCCGTTAAACGTTGATACGTTTTATGTTATTATTATTATTATTAATATTATTATAATTATTAATTATTATTATTCACTATAATTACTGTAGTTACTTATTCCCCGTTATCCTTGGAGAATTTATTTCCGACATTGTATATAATGTAAATAATGCTTTGTACATGTTGAATACTTTTAAATGTAAATCAGAGATGAGGATGCGTAATTAATGGATGATTAATAAAATAAATAAATAAAATAATTAATTAATTAATAATATTACATAAATGTGAGATACTTATTAAGTGAGAGGAAGAAATAAAAAGATTAGTTTAATTAATTGACCATTATAAAACAATTAATGTGACGACACATTTACATTTATATATAAATAAATATGTATACATATTTAAATAGGTATATATATTAATTTATGTATAAACAATACATATTATATAAACACACAAAAATGTGTAGAATTAAAATTTAAGTCTTGACATAATAGGAATGTAAATATAAATGATGCGATGAAATAAAAAATAACTAAAAATGCCCAAATAATTATTGTATATCTATCGACTTACGAGTAAACAAAAATAATAAAAAAAATAAAATTTATTTATAATTTATTATTACATTTCATTATTATCACATCTCATCATTACATTGTTTCATGTATTTTTTTAAACAGTTTACAGCGTCTTCCATTTTGTTGCGCTCGGCCGTTATTAGTGGCGTTCTTTGGAAGCCATCTTGTCGGTCTATGTCTATGAGATTGTTTTGCAATATATGCTCGATAACGGGTAGATTTCCAATAGAAGCTGCGATATGAAGCGCAGTTTGGCCAATTGTGTCTTTTGAGTTAATATCGCAGCCTAATTGAAGCAAACGATGGAAAACTTCAAAATTTTCACTTTTTACAGATTCATGGAGTGGAAAAAGCCCAGAATAGTCTGGTTTGTTGAGCAATTCTTCGGAAGTTGCTGCTAATATTTCTACAACGTTGGAAAATCCGTGAAATGCTATCAAAGTATATAAATTAGATGTTAGATGATACTAAAATTATCAGACAATTGAAAATTTTTGGAGTTTTGAACCAAGAAAGATTATTAAGTAAAAAAATTGCATTCAAAATTTTTAAAAATTTTCTTCATGTCAAATTTTTTGGACACAATTTTTTTTCAATAAAAAAATTCTAAAAATTTTGAGATGAAATTAATTCCAAAAATTAAAATCGACCTACCAGCAATGTGCAAAGCAGTCCGTCCATTTTTGCTAGCAGAATTTACCAAAGTCTTCATCTTATACAATATCAACTGGATAATATCGATGTTACCCGAGCGACAAGCTATGTGCAAGCAATTCCAGCCATCTTTGTTCCGCAGTTCCAAATTTGCACCATTTTTTAACAAAATTTCCGCAGAATTAAAAGCTTCTGGAGTATTTTTGGTGCAAGCTAACATCAGCGGTGTCCAATCAGCCCGTTTCAATGCATCTACCGTCGCTCCTGAGAAAAATTGTTAACGAAATGCCCTTTTTAACAATCAAAAACTCAAAAATCGAAGCACTTACCTTGAGAAAGTAAAAATTCAATAATTTTTGGTCTAGAAAATTGCGCGGCTTCATGCAACGGCCGCTTCATGTCTTTATTAGCGACATCAGTCTTAAATTCTGGTTTCAAAAAGCCATTGCACAAGAATTGAACAATTTCAGAATTTCCTTCCCGCGCTGATACGTGCAAAGCTGTATCTCCCGAAACTTCATGCCGGAATACCGTCCAATCAGTAATTTTGTGCTCCTCAACGAAGTATTTTAATTTTTGTAACTCTCCTTTTTGTGTCAGATGCAAAAATTCTTTTGAAATTAACGCGTCAGTCATTATTAATTAATAATTACAATTACCAATTTTAATATTGTTTAATTTAAGAGCTACAAAATCACTCCCGATGTAAACAAACTATTTATACTCCGTCGGTACCTTTCCACCTGCGAGAATAAATCACTACTCCCGCCATCTGTATTACAAAACTTGAACTTCTTGCTAAATTTTTTTCCTCCCGATAAATTCAAATAAAATTAACATTTTTATGTTTGTATGAAAAAAAAAAAAAAAAAAAAATATTCTTTAAGAAAATAAATATAGTATTAAAATATTTCTAAGATAAGGTCATAGCCGATTTACTCATTAAAAATCAGTGAGTCAGCCGATAAAAATACCGATATCATCCCGATCTTAGAAAGTGTATATTTAATTAAATTATCACTGTACCGACTAGTACTGTTATTATTATCTTCATCATAAAGCAATAATTTATTGTCAATAGCCGGCATATTTTTTCAATTTCTCACAAAGTGATTCATTTCGTTCGCCAGCTCATCAATTATCTCGATATTTATATTTAAACAACTCGACATTTTCTTTGTTCACATAAATTTAAATATCTAATAGTAATAACCTATTTAATTTTAACAAATATATAGACGATCGATATTAGTACTTGGTACCTGGTACCGATACATAATTTTACGGAAGTATAAATATTTGTTTTAAAA
Source organism: Cotesia glomerata (assembly GCF_020080835.1). NCBI lineage: Eukaryota > Metazoa > Arthropoda > Insecta > Hymenoptera > Braconidae > Cotesia > Cotesia glomerata. Next base: position 7,097,096 of record NC_058164.1, read on the forward strand.
TAATCTATTGATTTTTTTTTAATGTAATTTAAACATGCCCGCCTTGAAGTTTTATAATTAATAATTAATTACGAGTGAGTATTGATCTATCGTTGATATATTTTATTAATATTAAATATAAAGAACCTTCGGCGATGTCATAGATGTCACCGATCGCCATCGAAACTATTTTTTATGAAGGATAAATTATTATCGCGATAGACGGAATCCAAGTCATGAAAATAAATCGTTATCGATTTTGCCGGTAATTACAATCGACATCCGTATACAAGAATGATGATGAGATTTAACAATATATTGTATAATAATAATGACAGTAATAAAAATGACTAGTGGCAATAATTATAAAAATTTTCCGTTGTTTTTTTCCCGAGAAAAAAAAAATTTTATCTACTTGCTTATTAATTAATTATAATAAAATGACCGATTTTTCGGTAAAAAATTAAGTATTTACTCAGATTGTAAATTTGCTTATTATTATTGACTGTTATTGTTTTTTTGGTATAATAATAATAATAATAATAATAATAATAATAATAATAATAATAATAATAATAATAATAATAATAATAATGAAAGGAAAATAAATCAAAAATTCACAGTTCAAGGAGTAACAAGGTTAAAAAAAATGTTCCAACGTCAAATGTAATCTAAACGACAGTGAGTATTAAACGTCCTTGTCATTTTAACGAACGCGCATTATACCGTGCTACGAATATTTAAACAAGAACGCTTTCAACATATACCCTTCGTAAAACTAAACATTACTATGGTTAATGATCAATAATAATTATAATAATAGTGGTTTAGATTGTAATTATGATTTTAATTGTGATTATGATTACCAAAAGAAATATTATTGGATCTTAAGGTTGCGGATATAGTAAGGATAAGGCCGCCCGAATCGGATAAATCAATGACCAATTTTAATTGATAATTATCAATGACATTATATGACCGACAATGTCAAATCGGACGTATTGCGTTGACAAAAATAAATTTATTTACTTAAATGTGGGTAAAAAATATTTTTTATTACATAAATATACTCGGCAAAAAAATTAAACGGCTTACGGAACACAACAAGGATGAGATGGTGGAATTACCGTCGAATGAGTCACACATAATATAACTTGGAATGCAACCCGTCGTACCTAAATAAAGTACCTGCGATATATTATATATATAAATAATAAATCAAACTCCCGGAAGAAATAAAAACTCCAATCAAAACAGTATCAAAAAGTATTTTTTATGATAATTATTGTGTATTTATTTATGAATGAGTTATTAATCATGATTAATTCATTGCAATGAATTAATTAATTAAATTTGAGGTATAAAAAATGTTAATTGCCGATTGAGAGAAGGAGAAACTGAAGTGGAAAAAAATACGAGCGAGAGGGAGATGTTGAACCCGAATGGAAGAAAGAAGAAAATAGCTTAGATCCACCAGAATCGCCGCGGATATACCTCCCGGCTGGCTATTACGATCGGAATACCGATCGAATACCTCGAGCGAATTCCTCAAGCCCCCCACAAGTACTATACGTGGTACATGGTACATGCTGTATGGTGTATGCTAGTCGGTAGTACATTACATGGAAGAAATCAAATTAAATCAGACAACCAAGAGACGGAGATCGAGACCGAGACGGAGATAGAGATAGTAGGAGCTCAAACTGAGGATTGAGGTCTACTGTATTGAGGTTTGAGGTACTTAGCCATCTCTGATGGACGAATGAGAGTGCGCAGTCCCGTACTGAGCTTTACTGGAGGATCTATAACCATTCCGACGACATGTTTACGCTACCTTGCGATTATCAAGACAACTAAAACGTCAACAACGTTATCGTAACCAAGTAGCTTTTACGTGACTACCAAGCTTTTATTCTTGTTAATAGATTTTATTTTTTTAAAGCTTTATTATTATTAATTTTCTGGCAAAATTTAATATATGTTATCAATTTTATTAATTAATATTTAAATTTAGGAATTTATTAAAAAAATTTTTACTCTAAAAATTTTAACAATAATAAATTTTTTAATTAAGCCATTATTATTATTATTATTAAGTTCTGGAAAATTTTAAATATATTTTGAATGTCATTAATTAATGTTTAAATTTAGGAATTTATTAAAAAAATTTTTACTCTAAAAATTTTAATAATAAAATAATAATAATATTTACTTAATTTAAAAAATTTATTAAAATTTTTAGAGTAAAAAATTAATGTACTTAGATATTTTTATGCATGAATATAAAAATTGTAAATAATTTTATTTAATAATTTTTTTTTGCATTAAGCTTGATATTATTTAATATATGATAAATTTCGACATTTTGAATTATTAAATTAATATTTATAATTTTATTTTGCCATAAATAATTTTCAATGTCAAGTACAAAGAAATTGACTTAAAAAAAAATAATTTATAGTTAAATAAAAATATTGATATTAATTTAACAATTCAAAATGTCAAAATTGTACTTATAAAAATCAATTGTAGTTAATTATTGAAAACTGATAACTAGATAAAAAAAAGTACGTGTGAAGTGATGTGTAAAGACTGAAATATGATTAACTATCACGCGACAACCAGACATGCATCATCCTATCGATATCGATATTTCCGATCATAATAATAACAATAATAATAATAATAATAATGATAATAACAGTACAAGAACAATACAGAGTAATGTAAGCCGAGTAAGAGATGGTTGAAGGTGAAATAAATACAAGTGTAAGGAAAAGACAAAGGAATGAACAAAACGTGAGGCGTGGAGAAGACGTTAAAGGAAAATAGTAGAGAACCAAGAGCAAGACCAAGAAGAAGAAGAAGAAGAAGAAGAAGAAGAGGTAGTAGAGAAGAGGAAGTGGAGAACGGATACCTGGGACCTGGGACGACGGCAAATATACTCACTCACAGTCCATTACCAGCCAGAACACGTTCCGCACGATTTCGTTTTATTTACCGGCGCAACCGAGATCATTTGTTCTAACTCATTGTTTTAAATACACTTGTTGTTCCTTACGATACAATAAGCTCAGTAATTATCTGTTTTAGGGTGTTGACTTTTACTTTTCAGTAAAAAGTCTTCAGTGAAAAATTATTTTATTTTGCTATCTTATTAACCAAATATTTTAATAATGACGTTTTTAAATGATTATGACTAGTGAAAAGTTTTTTTAATAAAAATCTAAAATAATTATTAATAATAAACACATAAAAAATCGAAAATATAATTCGAGTGAATGAAAATCTGTGTGGATGACCTTCTACGACCCGGCATCGATCGAAAACGACTAAGTGTCGGCTACACGTGGTCTTAATCACCACAAGTTAAGATTAAGATAACGAATGGAAATGTTATTCAAAAATTTCTTTATCGTTTTGATAATTATAAATATTCATTTGACATACGGTAAGTCGATAATTGTTTCAATAACGATATAACTTGTAATGTTTCATCAGATTTTTTTTGTTATTTTTTTTCTCCTGTATTTGTTTTATTATTTAATTGTTATGTAGAATAATCGTGCGTACGATTTAATTGTCAATTTAAAGGTGTTTATTGACTGGATTGTTTTAGTACGTACGTAAATGTTATTTTTAAGATGGTATTTTTCTTGGATTGACGCACTCACAATCCCCGGAATAGAATAAATCATTATTTAAGTAAACATTACTTATTTATTTTGGATTTTAACGAGCCGTTTCAATTAAAGTATCATTTACTTTGACGCACTAATATCTTTCAATTACGCTAGTGATATTTCACGGTTGATGATTGTAATTATAATTATAATTATGAATCACTTTAAAGTTTTTTTTTAAATCAAATGAACTGAATAAAAATATATATTTAATATTCCTCCAATGCCAAGTTACAATGGGCATTTATATTGTTATTAAGTTACTTGAGTTAAAACTACTAATTTATTTTTTACGTAATACAGGATGCACGCTAGTGCATTCTCGAAGAGACTTGGAATTTTAAATTGATCTATACTTAATAGTTTTGTATAAATTATTATGCAATCTAATACAAATATATCATTATACAAGTTTTTACAACCAAAAACTCGCTTTTCATTATTTCGATCGAGTTAATATTTTTTATAATTATTTTTTACCGTAAAAATATTCAAGCTAAGTCAAAAATAATTTATTTTAATATTAATACCTATTCTAAGTTATTTTAGAAAAGTAATATTGCAAGAAATTTTACAATGCATAGCGATAAAAAACGATCGTAATTTTTATGAATATTATTCATAGTTCCGCACATTCTTTATGAGAAGTATTTAAAATCTATTTTTTTAATCTCAAATTACAACACGTGTACAAATTACAACTCAAATTAATATTGCAATTTTTTCTATTAAATATTTTTTTATAGTAAAAAATTGATAAATAAATTACATAATTGTTTACTTGACAGAAACAAAAAGTAAATAATTCACTTTCGCTCAACACAAGCTCAAAAATTCTAGATTCTCTGTACCATGGCATTGACACTCGATAAATCCCGAGCATGTACTATAAACCAACAAACAAGTTAGCGAACTTTTACAATCACAAACCGTGACCTAGAGATTTATGTAAATAACAAAAATTATATATATTTGTAGTGCAACAACCAGTTGAAGCATTTTAAAAAAAATCCAGTCCTCAATTTATCGGATGCATTTAAATCCTCTGTTTATAAATTAATCGACTAATTCCGGATCATAATACAAAATCCAGTTTTTTGATAAAATAAAAAGTATTCGTAAAAAATTTGAACAAATATATTAAAAAAAAAATTAACTTGATTCTCGAGAAAAAAAATTTTAAACCAAGAAAATTATTTTTAATAATACTAAAATTAGCCAACGATTTTAATTTTTTTTAATAATTAAATTAAAACAAAAAAATATTTTTTTAAAATTGCATTTACAGTTTTTAAAGTTTTTTACAAGTGCAATTTTTTTTTTATGATTTTTTTACTAGAAAAAAAAATTCTAAAAATTTTTAAATGTCTGCTAACTTAATTTTCATATTTTTTTATCGAATTAAAAAATAAAAAATTTATGAATGAATGCACTGAAATAATTGTATATCAATAGGTCATATAACTAGGTGGATAACATAGAAAGTAAAGCACAGTGTAATTAAATGTAGGCTGCAATAAAATACGGCGGCCTACGTGACACCGAGAAACTTCCTGTGGAAGATTATTAGCATAAAAAAAAAAAAATTACTCCAATTTTAATTGCAATGTATTGTAAATATTGTAAAGGGAATGTTTACTGCCGGTAGGAAGAGCGACCGAAGCCTCGACAAATGCATCGACATTCGGCAGCACGACACCGTCGGTTGTCACCTTAGTCACGGAGGGGCCCGAATTTTCTCCAGAGTCTCAATTTGATGGCAATAATTACGAGGATAATAACAGCGCGAGTTCGGTGGTTTTTGTGGACGTTCCTCAGCACACGGAGACCACACTGGGAACGTCTGTGTTATTAGCATGTCGAACGGCCCATCCAGTTGTTGATTGCCAGTGGTCTTGGCAGCCTCTGCCACCGGTAAATTTACCTCTTCCGGACATCAACCCTTCGAATTCCAACGAGACCACTCGTGAAATTCTACAGGTTTCGACAGAAGCTGTTTTTTCCCCGCCGACAACGGCCAACACTCAGTCGTTGCCTGTTAGACAATTTCCGGCTTTCGGTAATAATAGTAATGACTGTTCGGTCAGATTTACAAATTACAAATATGAACAGGTTGGATATTGGACCTGCGCTGCACGCACTACCGTTAATACCTCTTTTGTCAGTACTTTGCCCGCTAAATTGAGCATTGCCGCTCATACACCTGGTTGGTATTTATTTCATTTTTACTTATTTTTTTTATAAAAAATTTTATAACTTATGATAAGTATTTAGGCTGCATTTAAAAATACTCTATCTCTAGATACATATTTAAGAAATTACCTTGTATCTCGTGAACTATTGATATTTTTAAAGATATAAGCTCATCTCGACATTACACTCATTGAAACCTTTCATTTGAGTACCCACATCGATTTTTCATATATTTATATATATTATATATATATATGTATATATGAAAAATATGTCAAAAATGCATGTGGGTATTCAAATGAAAGCTCTTGATGAGTGTAACATCAGGATGAGCTTATATCTTTAAAAACGTGAATAGTTAAGAAAGTACATTGCAATTTATCAAATAACTTGTGAAGTATTGATATTTTTAAAAATATAAGCTCATCCCGATATTACTCTCGTCAAGACCTTTCATTTGAGTACCTACATCAATTTTACATATATTTTATATATTTATGAATATTATATATATGTATATATAAAAAATATATCAAAAATGCATGTGGGTACTCAAATGAAAGCTCTTGATGAGTATAACATCGGGATGAGCTTATATCTTCAAAAACGTCGATATTTAATAAATTACAGTGTAATTTAACAAAAGTCATTATTTAATAAAGCAAAATTTTATTTATTTATAGTTCAATAGTCACGGCAGTCACATAGTGACTGCAAGATTACTAGTAATTAATTAATTAATTAATGATACCATTGATTAATTAATTACGCAATTTAAAATATATAAAAATAGTTACAGAAGAGCCGATAAAATTTTTGGAGCCGGATGACGCAATAGAAGCAGCGCCTTCGTCGCAGTTCGAAATCCCCTGCCGAACCTTGAGCCCGGTTTCAGAATGTCAATGGTCCTGGCGGCTGGCGAACCAGACCGAACTTTGGAACATTGAAATGAACAAGTTCCCGTCTTTCGGGGAAAACAATACCGACTGCACTATAAAGATCCCTTCGGCGCTCCCGGAGCTCGAGGGACTGTGGACCTGCGGGGTTCTGAGTGACAGCGCTCAGAACTCCAGCGGCTTCGTGGTGAACAGACCAATAAAGCTTTTGCTGTCGGAGGGTAGGTTGATAATACATTTATTGTATATTTTTGTTATTGTATGGGATCGAAATGAAATAATCGGGATGTGTTCACAATACTTGACAAGACTTGAGCTATTTATGGAATTTGCTCGTAAATTCCAGTGGAATTCATACAGCTTTCGCGAGGTATTCAGACAGCCTTAGGGGAATCTGCCCTGCTCAGATGCCAGGTGAACAAACCGGTCGTACAATGCGAGTGGTCTTGGAAACCCCTCAATTCCAGTAAAGAGCCCATGGTCATAAAAAATTTTGTGCCAAATGACGATAACAAGCATGACTGTTCAGTAAGATTTAAAAATGTACTCGAAGAGGAGGAGGGCCTTTGGACTTGTGCCGTACGATTAACATCCCACGGGCGGCTTCACGAGGCTGCTCCTGCTAAACTCACACTTTTGCCTTCTGGTAATTGTTTTATTTCATTTTTTTTTTTTTTTTTTTTTTTTTTTTTTTTTTGTGGTAAAAAATATAAAACAACCTCTAATTGAGGCGAGGTAAATGACCGGCTTACTATTTTTCCGTTCCAGCAAAGATAAATTTCACTGAAGCGCCGGAAAATATGTCGGTTACGGTCTCGAGCCATCAGCTGCTCAAGTGCGTCGCGAATACCCGCGTCGAAAAATGCACTTGGTTGTGGAAGTCACTGAATGATGACGGCGAAGTCGTTGCTAAGGATTCTTTCCCCAGTTATGGGAGCCTGGGAATTAATTGCAGTCTTAATCTCAAAGCTATTCGAATGGAAGATCAAGGGTACTGGGCTTGCCAGGCCATCGCTCCTAATAATGTCATTCTTTCTTCACCCTATGCTGAAATTATTGTTTACAAACAAGGTAATTTTTATTGATAATCTATATTATTAAGAAAATAAGAAAAATTAATAAGTATTTAGGCTGCATTCAAAAATACTCTATCTCTAGATAAATATTTAAGAAATTACCTTGTATCTCGTGAACTATTGATATTTTTAAAGATATAAGCTCACCCTGACAATACATTCATCAAGACCTTTCATTTGAGTACCCATATCAATTTTTCATATATTTTATATATTATATATATGTATATATGAAAAATATATCAAAAATGCGTGTGGGTACTCAAATGAAAGCTCTTGATGAGTGTAACATCGGGATGAGCTTATATCTTTTAAAATATCATTAGTTGACAAGATACAACATCTTTCCTTAACTATTGATATTTTTAAGGATATAAGCTCATCTCGATGTTACGCTCATCAAGAGCTTTCATTTGAGTACCCACATGCATTTTTGATATATTTTTCATATATTTTACATATATATGATATACATAAATATATAAAATATATGAAAAATTGATGTGGGCACGCAAATGAAAGCTTTTGATGAGTGTAACATCGGGATGAGCTTTTTAAAAACGTCAATATTTAAAAAAGTATAGTGCAATTATAACAAAAGTCATTATTTAATAAAACAAAATTTTATTAATTTATAGTTCACACAGTGACTGCAAGGTTGCTAGCTATAATTACATTTTATTTACAAAAATAACAAGAAATAAATTTATTTTATTCAAGAGATAATTTTTGGCTCATTATTTTCTTAAATAAATTTTTTTTATCAAAAAAATTATTATAAAAAAGTTTACTCGTAATTTTTAAAATTTTTATTTGAATTTTTTTTATAATAATTTTTTTATTATAAAAATTGTTAATATAATTAAAAAAATTTTTTTTTCCAGAAAAAGTAGAATTTTCTGAGCTATTGCAAGACATCCAAATTTCATCTGGCAGCAGCGTTTACTTGCGATGTGTAACTTCATCCCAGGTGGAACAGTGCAGATGGTCATTAACGCCGGTGAATTCAAACACGACGGTGGTAGTAAAACAATTCAAGCCAGTAGTCCCCGCGGGTCGCGACTGCAGCGTAAGATTGAGCCACGCGTTGGCCGAGCAAGAGGGCCTGTGGACCTGCGGTGTAAAAGTTCACGGGACCGAGACTTACATGAACGCTCCGCCGGCGAAGCTGAGCCTCCTCGAACCAGGTATCAATGATAAATCATTACTATAAACGAAAGCGACTGTCATCGCATCGGCTCAAGACTATTTCTGCTGCTGACTGGTGGTGGAAGTGCACTATAGTCATAAGTCATTAAAACTATTACTGTAGATTGTACTTAATCATGAACAAAACGCTCAAAGATATTTTATTATATTATATTAATTATTTTATTTAATTACTATTTAAATGCATTTATCATTTATTATTATATATTATACTTGTGCGTGTAATATCCGAGATTAATTTAAAATATTAATATATGGTTAATTGTATGTGCATGACTTTTTGCTTACTATTTTTATTTAACTCTAAGGATCATTTTAGTATCAGACTTTAAATAAATAAATTAATTAATTTAAGATAGTGTAAGCGATCAATTATATTCTCTAGAAATTTTTATTTATTTAAATAAAGTAAGAGGCTAATTTTTAAAAAATGTACAAATTTAATTTCTCAAATTTAATCACTTTCATCAACAGTGTGCCTTAATTAATTTATTTATCAATAATCATTTAAATAAATAAATTTTAGTGCAATAAAATATTATTAAGTTGTTATTATTATTATAAAAGTATTAATAAAAACCGAATTTTTAATAAAGAAAATTATATAAATTTTTTAAACCACGTCAATTTTATTAATTTATCAATACAAGTGGCAGCACTACGCTTCATACGCACTTGCACGTCTTGGGTTACTTTCAAATTTCAAGCACCCTGAGGTATGAAACTTTATTAGAATAAAAAAATTAATTTAATCTATATTATTAAGAGAATATGCGAAATTTTATGGCAAGTGTATTTATATGATAAAATGGGTTTTTATGGTGAAATTTGGTATCGTTGGAAAATTCTTGACCTGGAGTTGTGCGTTTTCAAGGTTTCATATCATTCTCACCAATAGTCAATTTATGATGATAAGTATTTAGGCTGCATTTTAAAATGTTCTATCTCCAGATACATAATTAAGAAATGACATTGTATCTTGTGAACGATTGATATTTTTAAAGATATAAGCTCATTCCGATTTTATACTCATTGAGACCTTTCATTTGAGTACCCACACGCATTTTTGATATATTTTTCATGCATACATATATATAATATATATAAATATATAAAATATATGAAAAATTGATGTGGGTACTCAAATGAAAGCTTTTGATGAGTGTAACATCAAGATGAGCTTATATCTTTAAAAACGTCAATATTAAAGAAAGTACAGTGCAATTTAACAGATATTTTGTAAAATATTGACATTTTTAAAGATATAAGCTCATCCTGATTTTACACTCATCGAGACCTTTCATTTGAGTACCCACATCAATTTTTCATATATTTCATATATTTATGTAGATTATATAAATGTATATATGAAAAATATATCAAAAATGCACGTGGGTACTCAAATGAAAGCTCTTGATAAGTGTAACATCGGGATGAGCTTATATCTTAAAAAATATTAATACTTAAAAAAGTACAGTGCAATTTAACAAAAGTCATTACTTAATAAGGCAAAATTTTATTTATTTATAGTTCACAAAAAAGTTATTTATTTTAGAACCAGTAAGAGTTGCAATTACAACAAACACCCATGAAATTGTTACTCTGGGTTGCAAACTTTACCCTCTGCCTTCAGACACCACGTGTCAGTGGGCTCACGATTTAAAAGATAAAAAGCGGACAAATGCAACCCATAAATTAAGGTGACTAATAATTAAAATATGACTACTGGTATAAATTAATAAGCTGTTTAAAAAATTGAAAACAAATAGGCAAGGCGTACTAATGAATCATACTTCAGGAATTTGTACGATACAGTTTAAGCCGGATGTCAATGATCTGGGACTGTGGACTTGTAAATTTATTATTAAGACAGATAAAGGCAACTTTGTGTTGGGAAATTCTTCGCTGACACTGGTCATTAAGTACACAGGTATGTAATTTATTTTTTGCCGGAATTAGCTAATATTTGTTCGGGTTTTAGGATCGAGTTTGGAATGTTTTAGAGGACCAACGACTGGGATGGATAGTCGGCGCAGCGACCACTTTTGTTCTCTTTCTCATGATTCTGGCTGTGGTATTAATTGTTTGGAGAGCGAGGCTGTTTACAATGGAGTCAACGAGGATTTTTGAAACTGCGCCGCTTAGAGAGAAAAATCAAGAGGACAGAAAGGACTCAGTGGATTTAGAATTGGCGGATACTAGATTGTCTGTTCATTCTTCGAGTAATTCAGTTTTGTCAAGGAACTCGACTTTTTTGGGAAATGCTGATAAATATCAACACCCGAGATAAACTGTATCATTTGGAATTAATAAATAAAAAAATAACTCACCGATTAATTGAGAGCGTCGAGCTGGCGTTGAATTTTTTCTAAATTTTCGTACAAGTCTGATAAGCTTGACTTGTCCATTTCTACTGTAAGAGGTTTTGATTCTCCGGTGGTGTTTAATTGCAATAATAGGACTGGTTTATTATCAGCAGCGTGGGCTGGAGAAGATGCTTGGATATTGAAACTCCAATTGATATCGTGGACCTGAAAAATTTTTATGTTATATCCAAAAAAAAAGAGATAAAAAAAAATTAAAAGAAAAAATAATATATATGTAGTTAATTTTTGTTTATTAAAAAAACATATTTTATTTTTATGACCTTGTATCCTTACGATACAAAGGGGCACTGTAAAAGGAAATGCGTTAAACGTTCTGTCCAGCTCTTGAAGGAGGCCTGGAAATTTCTAAATTTTATGGGCTCTTTTTTTTCTATGTATATCTAGACTATAAGTAAACGTAACCTGAACCTAAGTAATCAAGATAAGTTTGGTATTTAACAGAAACGAAAAAAATTCTAAGAATTAATAAAAGAAAAATCCAAACCAAAAAAAAAAATAAGATGTAACCGTTTCAATTTTAAACGTTTTAAGTTAAACTAAATATATTTTCCCAACATTAAAAATTACGCTCGAAAAATTTATAACATACGCACTTTGATAAAACGTATTTATTTATCAATTATTATTTATATAAATAAATAATACCAAAAAATATTAAGTTGATGAAATTAATAATGAAGAAATATTAGTAGTATATGAATAATTAATAATTAAATAAATTTCTTAGCTTACATTGCAACATAGTCCAGAATTTCATAAATAATAAACAAACAATAAATAACTAATAAATCGAGATAGCAAATAATAGTATGCTTTAATTACACAATAATAATTAAAGAAGTACTAGGAACGTGAGAGTAAGGGAGAACGCATTCATGGATCCTGACTAGAGTGGGGTGAGGCCCTTACTTTCCCGAGGCAACCTTAGAGAGAGGGCTAAGAATCTGGAAAAACGGGATCTTATTGGACAGTGTTTTCCCCAAACTTTACTAAACCGCCCAGAAAATCAGAGACCCAAACTTTTTGTTAAGTTCTAATTAGTCTAGAGAGTAGTAGAGTAGTCTAATTCTAAGTCCTCGGCTAGGAGGTCTCTCACCAGAGACTCCCGTCGAGAAATCCTTTCTTTAATATGTTATTTATAAAAAAGAATACAGTGTAATAGTAATAAATTGCGTAAACAAAAGTAAATTCATTGAGCAAATTAAATTCTGAACCGAATAAAGTAAATTAAAAATCGAAGAATAAATAGTGATTAAAATAATTAATTGTCGATGAAACAACTTCAGGTATTGTCTATCTTTTGTAATTCTCTAATGTAAAATTTGAATGTTAATTTACAATTAAGTAAAATTTGTATCAATCTAGTTTATGTTCAATATATATTAAATAAAATGAATAATAATTTTTATTAATAAATCCTGTCCCTCTAGTCTTCTGGGTTCCCGGTCTAGTGGTGATAACTCACCAGGACCAAAATAAATTAAGGAAGTACGAGCGCTAGGCGGGGTGGGGATAGGTATCCACTCTAGCGCGGTAAGGGGAAAGCAGTAACCATATGATTTTTCTCAATATATAGATATACATTTAACATTGGCTAATGGCGGGATTTATTTTTCTTTTAATTAATACACTTTAATTAGTCGGGCAAGTGTTAATTTTTTTGAATTAAATTTATCACTAATATATTTACTTTCATCCATAAGTTTTTTAAAAATATTCACTGACAGTTTTACGAGAAAAATACAGAAATGTATCAATGTTTGGAGGTTACCCCATAAGACCAATGTTAAATTGCTCAACTTTAAAGTTAATTATTTATTTAAATAATTGGGCAATCTCCTTCAAATTTTCAGAATTTGTTAAGACATATTTAAACTTCATATTAAAAAAAAATCAAGCCTTTTATCAAAAGTTGTCTTGGCGCTCGTACTTCCTTAAATTCGTTTATGTCCAATCTGGACATAACATTTATAATAACTATAAGAGATACTCGATGAATTAAAAATAATAGTAAAATTTAATTTAGCAAATATTTAGTAATTTCAAAAACTTTTGTAACTAAATTAGAAAAAAAAAAAAAAAAAAATTGACAGAAATTTTAAAAATTAAAAATGCAAATTTTTAAAAATAATTTTTTGGAATAAATTTGTTTGTTAAAAAAAATTAAAAAATTATTGACTGCTAACTTTAAATTAATGCTATAAAATAATGATAAAATTTTACTTGATTAGGAAATACAGATTTACGACGCAACACTTGAATTATTTGCTGGGAATAAGTTGTCCAAGTGTTGACAAATATCGAGATTTTGTCGTCGGAAATTCCAAAACATGATTTCATAAAACTTTCCATCTCAGCTGACTCGACCATGCTGAACCCGGCTTGAGTGTAAACAAAAGTTATTGTGTCAAGCAATAAACTCAGATTTTCTTTTTTTAAGTTGAGAGACAGCGTAAGTTTTTCCTCTTCATCTTCGCTGAAAATTTTGTCACTTCCTGAGTGGAGTCCTTGACAGATATGGCTTGCCAGCTGACGGAATTTTGTACTTTCCAACTGTTCTACTATTTCTAAGCCTTTTTTTAGCCTAAAAATAAAAAAAAATCAGTATTGTAATTAAATTAGAATTTTTGATTATTATAAACAATACCTTGGAGTTAGTGTAATCCACATCTTTGATGAAATTGACAGATTTAATTATTTAACTGATAGTTTAACGCGAAATTTATTTAAAAAATACTAATAATAATTAATTGATAATAATATCATTATTATTTTGATTTTAAATTAGAATTATCACTGAAACTGACAGAAAAATAAAAAAAGAAATTAAGCAAAGTGTTGAAAGTGTTTGTTGATAAAACCACTATGAAAATTTTTGGCGCGCTGCCTATTGTTGAAAAAATAAACTAAAAAATTCAGGATCGGTATTTCAGTTTTTGATAAAAAAGTAATTAATTTTTAAAAATTATTTAGCAATTAATTAATAATTAGTATATTACACACCTAGGGAAGTAAAGTAAGAAATGTCTTAGATCACATGTAATTGTTGGCCGAGGCGAAGCCGAGGTCAACAAACATGTGATCTGAGGCTTTCTTATTTACTTCCCGAGGAGTGTATACTATTTTTTTGTCCGACGAAGGCGGAAAGCGGCAACTTAGTTTAGCGCAGCGGGACGAAAGTTGCCACTTTCCGCCCGGAGGGCAAAAAAATTATTTTTCAATTAATAATTTCTTTTTTTATAAAAAAAAAAAGGGTGTACGACATTTATACGAAACGACATTTGTCCGAAAACAGATTTTCTGAGGTCGGTAATTGGTGAAATAGTTATCGTAAGTAACAAGAGATGGCGACATCACAATAGATTGCACCAAAACAGCCAACAGAACGTAACGAGACTATCCGGCCGTCTCTGTGAATCGTGTTTGGTTCGATTAAGGGGACACGGGTGCAGATTTATGACCGACATGTCTTTTCTATCGGTTAAACACAATAAGATCAACAGAATAATTAAGCTTATAATTTAAATTTAAATTTGTACAATAGAAAAAATAGACAAACACCAGTTTTGGTTGAATACAAATAAAAGATAAATAATAGGAAATAGAAATAAAAATAAAAATAAGAAACAAAAACACTAGTTTTGAGGGGGAGCCAGTGAGTAGTAGTTTGAATTAAGTTAAAAGGATTGAGTATGTCTTGCTCGACGACTGGAGACTGCTGAGATGTATCTTGCAATATTTTCTATATTTTCTTTGGTGTACGTGCTAACCCTGATTAAAATTATTGATTGAAAACAATTGAAAAAATTTTGAATTGATTTTAATTTTTTACATAAAATTGAAAAATATTGACTGAAATTGAGACATTCGAGAATTGAATTTTTTTCAATAATTAGAAGCCAAATAAGAAACTATTCAAAAAAATTCAGACTTCTTTAATTTCAATTGCTTTGAATTCCGAGCATCGAATTGAAAAATATTCAAAACAATTCAAACCAAAAAAAATTGAATCTTTCTCAACATTTACTAGTAAAATTGAAAATTATTGAAAAATGATTAAAATTTTATGGTTCCAATTACTTTGAATACTGAGTGAATATGAATTTTCAGTTCCACGATTTTATGAATAATTCAAACAAATTAAAAAAAACTCGAAGAATTGAATTGTTTTCTATTTCTTCCAACAAGTTAATATATTTTTAATTTGTGATTTTATGAATTATTCAATCGAATTTAAAGAAATTTGATTGATTGTATTGTTTTCTATTTTTCCCAACAAATAAACGGATTATTGAATTTACGATTTTATGACTAATTCAAACAAATTTAAACAAACTCGAA
The DNA here is from genome assembly GCF_020080835.1 of Cotesia glomerata. NCBI lineage: Eukaryota > Metazoa > Arthropoda > Insecta > Hymenoptera > Braconidae > Cotesia > Cotesia glomerata. The sequence goes on from NC_058164.1 coordinate 7,112,860, forward strand.
AAGTTGAATTGTTTTCTATTTCTTCCAACAAATTAATATATTATTTAATTTGTGATTTTGTGAATTATTCAATCGATTTTAAAGAAATTCGATTGGTTGTATTGTTTTCTAATTTTCCCAACAAATAAATGGATTATTCAATTTAAGATTTTATGAATAATCTAAACGAATTCAAAACTTCAAATTATTTTCTATTTCTTCCAATAAATAAATAAATTTTTCAATTTACTATTGTACGAATAATTCAAACAAATTTGGACAGATTCAAAACTTCGAATTATTTTTTATTTCTTCCGACAAAGAAATAAATTTTTTAATTTACGATATTATGAAAATTTCAAGCGAATCTAAACAAATTTAAGATATTGAATTGTTTTCTATTTTCCACAATTAGTAAATAAGTCATAAATTGAGGGTTCTTTGAATAATTTCAATACATTGGAATAGATTGTAAATTTCAAGTTATATTAATAACTTTCTGTGATACATAAATTAATATTAAGGTTATAATCAAGCACAAACATTCAATAGTTTTTAATTTTAAAAAATGAAATAAATTCAAAGAATAAAATAAATTAGTTGTAGCTAAACATAAATAATTCAATAATAAAAAAATCATTCTGATAATTCATCACTCTCGCTCCCAGCTGGGTATCGCAAAAGTCGACATTTATTTTGATTCTTAGTAACATTATCTTTTATTTGATCATGCTCTTCTTCATCTTCGGTTTTATCATCTTCTTTTTCATTGTCAGAACTGCCTTTGTCTTCATAATTGTCAATAATTATTTCAGCCGATGGTTCCTCAGTTTTTTCTCGATCTCCTTGGAAATCCCATTAATTTCTTTCCCATTTCTTCCGTTTTCCAACCCATTATCATCAACTTCCGAGATAACTTCGCTTTTCGAGTCTTTTTCAGATACTTTTTCTTTTTTTCCGTGATTCCCCTTCAATTTGGCAATCAAAGCACTAATATGGCCTTCTAAGTTTCCCGAATTAAGCGGAATATTACGGCAAGATTTACTCGACTCATACAAATAATTCGTCTCAAGTATCTTTACACTTCTCTCAGTGAGCATAACTGAAGATGATTTGCTAAGATGTGAAATGAATCTACTCCAATTTGTATATGATTGCCAAAACTTTTATGGGGCTAAATTTATGACATTTAATGTTCATTCTTTATTGCATATGGTACAGAGTGTACGGAAAAATGGTCCATCATGGGCAACATCGACGTATGCATTTGAAAACAATATTTACAATTTGAAACAAAAAGTTACTGGTCCAAATGGTCCAATAAATCAAATGGCAAATAGGACATTACGTAACAATAACTTTCAAATAATACTACACGATGAATGTAACGAAACATGTCGGCAATTTTGTACTAATATTATGGATACCAAACGAGAGAAGATATCAAGGTCAGTACGGTCAGTAAATGGCGCGATATTGTTAGATGACGTAATTGGAGAAGCTCCGAAAAGCTCTGTTTCTTATTATAATCGATGCCTATACAAAGAGAGAATGTATCATGGTCAGCTGTATACTTAAGCCAAGAAAACGAATAATTCATTTATTCGGTTGACAGACGGAAGAATGGCTCAAATTATTCGATTTTTATCGGAGAATAATTTAGCATGGATGGAAATTCTTATTTTAGAAACCGAAAAAGTGGAAGGATGTGACCATCTATGGAGAATTTGGAACCGTAAACCTGAAAAAGTGAAATTACCTGTAACCGTCATACAAAAAAAGATGATATATATGTCTATTAAGGCCCTAACTCACAAAGAAAACAATTTAAACTATTTAACCATACAGCCAAATGATTTTGAAGTACAGTAAAAAAAAAAAGTTCATTTTCAATTTGCTATTAAGGAATGTTTCACTGTATATAAATGTAAAATAATCAAGTAAAGTTAAGTGATAATTACTGTAAGATTTTTTATTTTAGTCTTGTATTATTTATGTAATTAAACACATAAAGAATAAATAATAAATATAAACTAATTGACAGTAGTGCAATTCCCCGTAGTTCCTGACGACTAGCATTATTTAGATACTATAAGACTAGAAAAAATTCTTCTTCTTAAACTAATTTCAATATGATAAATTGATGGTAAGATAGAGAAAATAAAATTTCGACATTAAGTTTTATTTATTGATAGAAAAAAATTGGAAATTATTAAAAATTATAAATGAATATTAATAATTTTTTATTCAAAGAGTAATCGGATATCAAGTGTTAATTATTTGTAAAAAGAAATTGAAAAACATTCGAAATTGCGAATGAAATTTAATAATTTTTCATTTAAAAAGCAATCAGATATTAAATTCGATTTAGTTATAGAAAACAATTGAAAAGTATTCAAAATCACAAATAAATGTGAGTAATTTTTTATTCACTGTACGACCGGATATCGAATATTAATTATCTATTAAAAATTATTCGAAGGCACAGGAAATCGCAAATGAAATTCAAAAATTTTTTTTGCAAGAAGTAATCAGATTTTAAGTTTTATTTATTTATAAATAATGATTGGTAAGTTTTCAAAATTACAAGTAAATTTCAATAAATTTTTATTCATAGCATGATCGGATGTAAAGTTGCATTTATTAATAGAAAACAATTCAAAAGTATTCAAAAATACAAATAAATTTCAATTATTTTATATTTACAGTACGAATGCATATCACGTTGTATTTATTTATAAAAAAAAATTGGAAAGTTTTCAAAATCACGAATGAATGTGAATAATTTTTTATTCACTGTACGACCGAATATCAAATATTAATTATCTGTTAAAAATTATTCGAAGCCATTGGAAATTGCGAAGGAAATTCAATAATTTTTTATTTAAAAAGTAACCAGATATAAAGTCTTATTTATTCATAGAAAATAATTGAAAAGTATTCAAAATTACGAGTACATTTCAATAAATTTTTATTCACAGTGTGATCGGATGTATGTTTGCATTTATTCACAGAAAACAATTCAAAAGTATTCAAAAATACAAATAAATTTCAATAATTTTATATTTACAGTACGAATGCATATCACGTTGTATTTATTTATAAAAAAAAATTGGAAAGTTTTCAAAATCATGAATGAATGTCAATAATTTTTCATTTTCTGTACGACTGGATATCAAATATTAATTATCTGTTAAAAATTATTCGAAGGCATTGGAAATTGCGAATGAAATTCAATAATTTTTTATTCAAAAAGTAACCAAATATGAAGTCTTATTTATTCATAGAAAATAATTGATAAGTATTCAAAATTACGAGTACATTTTAATAAATTTTTATTCACAGTATGATCGGATATTAAGTTGCATTTATTCATAGAAAACAATTCAAAAGTATTCAGAAATACAAATAAATTTCAATAATTTTATATTTACAGTACAACCGGATATAAAGGCTTATTTATTCATTGATAGCAATTGAGAACAATTTAAAATCATTTATTTTTCTCTATTTTTTTTTAATTCCGCATTATATCCAAATTCATGAACTATTTATCTATTCAAATCCATTGAACACAATTAAATATTTGAATTTTTCTTAATTTTTTTTTATACTTAAAAAGGTTTAAAATCTTTAAACTATTTATCTATTCGGAAAAATTCATTTTTGCCTGAGCTGAATCAATCGTGAAATACAACTTGTTGAAAATAATTGAAATCATATCCAATTCAATTTTATTCAATCAATAATTTTAATCAGGGAAGGATCATTAAAGTGCAGAGATTAATTGGGTATAATTTAATTAAATTGGTAAAGAACCGAGTTCTTAAATCGTCATAGGCTTGACAGAAGGAAAGTATGTGGTCCACTATTTCGTTAGCTTTCCCGCATGCTTTGCAGAGAGTTTTGGGGCAAAGTTGAAGGCAGTGCTTGGAACATAAGATGCGACAGTTATGGGTGTTTGCAAGACGGAGTTGAGCGAGCGTTCTGGCGAGGAATATTGGACATCTTATGTTCAGGTACTTTGGAGCAATAGCGGTTTTCTTCCAGATCAGTTGTAGTTGCAGTGAGGAAGATTTGAGGTAGTTTTCGAAGTCTTGGTGTCGAGATTGATCGGTAATATCTTTTGAAAACTTTTCTTGGTGTCTTTCCTAGTATTCAGGGGTAAGATTGGAGAACATATCTGGCATATTAATTGTTTGGAGGAGGAGATTTAACTTGGCCACCTAGTTATATTTAGTTTGACAGTTAGGGTTATCTGCAAGCTTGATGAGATGGATGAGACATACTCGTGGCCATCGGTCTGGGTTCATCTTTAACATCCGTATGATCCATTTCCAGGTTAAGATCATAGCAGTTACCGAGAGTCGGATAATTTCTGTTTCAAGCCGGATCATATATCCTGGTGTGTTGCGGGGAAGTTGCAGGATCTTTTTGTAGTACTCTGCCTGGGCCTAGTCGATTTTTTCTAGATGGTCTAATCTTCAGGTTTCGACTCCATAGAGTATGGTAAGTGCAACTAAGCTGTCGAAGAATTTATTTTTAGTTCGCCATGAATCAGACTTGGCCTTGGCTAGTATTGAGCAAGCCGTCCCCGTTGTCACTCTACCTTTTTTGATGGCTTCCTCCGCTGCCAGTTTGCCTTTAGTTGCTGCATCTATTGTTGTCCCTAAGTATTTGTAGTATGTAGTAGTCTGTATAGGATGGCATTTGTAGAAGAACGCATTCTGCTCGGATTTTCTGATCCTTCCCGTAGTCCGGCATATCATAATCTGCGTCTTCTCAGTGTGGACTGTTAGCTTGTTCGTATCAAAATATTCCTCGAGCGCAGAGAGAATTCTTTTAGCCTCAATTAATGATGAGGCGAAGAACACCGCATGGTCCGCGAAGAGTAGTGTAGAGAGATCTCTCGACCCTATACTTAGCCCCAAGAGTCATTTGACCTTGAGGAAGTTGAGGAGGTCTGCGATGTACAGTATGAAGAGCGTTGGGCTTAGACTGTCACCTTGCAGGACGCCTTCTGTAACCTCAAATTCTTTGGAGAGGTGACCATTGATTCGCAGACGGATTTTGGCTAGTTCATATATTGCACGGATAGTGCGGATTGTTTTACTGCTGACCCCAAGATTGAATAGCTTTCTCCATAGCAGGTGATGTGGCACTGAATCGAAGGCTCTGCTAAAATCAACGAATATGCAGTATATCACACTACCTTCCATCCTGATCTTAGATTGTACTGACGTCAGTAGAGTGAAGATGTGATCTAAACAGCTACGGTTTTTCCGGAAGCCTGCTTGTTCTTCAGGTATAAGATTGAGAACTTCACTCCAAGTGTTGAGTCTCTTTTGAATTAGTGCAGTCAGTAATTTAAGCAGGTTGTTTAGTAGGACAGTCCCTCTGTAGATGGATGGATCATCTCTTGAGCCTTTTTTGTGTATGACTGTGATTAGGGCGGTGGGCCAGTCTCGAGGAATCTGCTCAGTATCCCATATTTTATTTAGCAGAGAGACTAGGTATTTTATCCAAGCAGGGGGTAGGTGATGTAGGTATTCATTCGGAATTCCGTCGGGTCCAGTAGATTTGTTTATTTTGCTCTTGGTAATCTCTTTTTTGATTTCCTAGTAGGAGAATGCTGTGTCCAGGTACGGGTGGCAGGGGTTTGAGAAGGTAGTGGGGTCAACATCTCTTGGTAGGAATATTTTTCCATAAAAATTTTCCCATGAAGTAAGTGGTATTTAGTTTGGCAGCTGAGTTGGTCTCCTTAGTTTCTTTACTGCTTGCCAGAACTCGCTTGGTTTGGAGGTGCGTGCAATCGTGTCTCTGATTTTGCGTCGATAAGCCTCTATTTTGCTTTTCTTGGCCTTCCTGAGGTTTTTCTTTAGAAGGTGAAGAGTGTCCAGGTTTAGTTGTGAGAATCCCTCTCTGTGGCAGAGTTTTTGGTGCTTAGATAGGTTGGCACTAAGGTGTCTTAGCTCACTGTCTTCCCAGGGTTTGTTCTCGGCTCTCTTGCTGGATTTAGTGCCTATTGTGACTGATAGACCAGTTGTTATTGCTTCTTCATGAATTGCTTCGTGGAAGTATATATGAATTGAATTTTTTGAGGAATTTTGGTTTACTGCTCACGAACAGTATTTAATAGTGTACACAAGGTATATTAATTATTTATTCTAAGATTTTAAATCTAATTAATTGATTCTAAACGAAAGAGATATCAAGTGTTTTTTCTATACAAAAAAAAAACAATTAATTAAAGGCATTCCAATAATTCAATTCAATTTTTTGAATACTTTCGGTTTACTGCTGACGAGCAGTAAAGAATAAATGGTGTAAATGAAGTATATGAATTATTTACTCTGAGTTGTTAAATCTTATAATTTAATTGTAATCAAAGAAGATATTATCTGTTTTTATTATGAAAACAAAAAAAATAAAAGAGACGGTCTCTTCAATAATTGAATTGAATTTTTTGAGTTTTTTCGGTTTACTGCTAACGAACAGTATGAATTAAATAGTGTACATCAGGTATATTAATTAGTAATTTTGAGCTTTCAAATCTAATTATTTAATTGTAATCGAAAAATACATTTAATGATTTTTTACTACAAAAATTAATATTAAATATCTCTCCAATTGTTGAATTGAATTTTTTGAACAATTTCGGTTTACTGCTAACGAGCAGTATGAAAAAAATAGTAGAGATGAGGTAGATTCATTCTTTATTCTGAGCTTTAAAATCTCATTATTTAATTGTAATCAAAGAAAATATCATCTGTTTCTCTTATGGAAACGAAAAATAAAAAAAGCGTGTAAAAAAGAAACGGTCTCTCCAATAATTGGATTGAATCATTTGTTTTTTTTTTTGGTTTACTGTTAACGAACAGTATAAAATAAATCGTGTAGATAAGGTATATTAATTATTTATTCTAAGATTTTTTATTCAATTAATTGATTGTAAACGAAAGAGATATCAAGTGTTTTTTCTATTCGAAAAAAAAAATTAATCAAAGGCTTTTTTGAATAGTTTCGGTTTACTGCTCACAAGCAGTAAAGAATAAGTCGTGTAAATGCGGCATATTAATTATTCATTCTGAGCTTTTAAATATTATTATTTAATTGTAATCAAAGAAGATATCATCTGTTTTTTTTATGAAAATAAAAAAAAATTAGGATGACGGTTAACCCTAAAGGTCATCCCTGCAACTTCCCGCTCATTTTGTATTTCAGGGCTCAAAATTAAACATTACGTTTTTGAGCTCTTCGAGCTCAAAAATACGATTTTTGTGTCATATTAAGCTCTTCGAACTCAAAACTCTAATAACAGTTTCATAAAACACAATTTTTTGAATTTTAAAACGACAATAACTTTTGAATGAATGAATCGATTTTCACACGGTTGGCGGCATTCGACGCAGTTTTGGAAGCCCCATAAAGAATTTTTAAGTTTAATTCGATCGAGCCAAGAATTTCGAAGTAATTCCGAAAAAACCTTTTTTTTAGTTTCCTTTCGACAACGATAACTCACGAACAAATCAACCGATTTTGACCGGACTGGTGGCGATCGACGTGGTTTTTTAAGGTTAAAAGCTGATTAGTTTTTGGAATTGAACCATCAAGCCCTTTAAAAGTTATTCCAAAAAAACCACATTTGAAAAAAATTTTTTTTTCAGTTTTTGAAGATTTCTCAAAATCTATTGATCTGATTCGATCCAAATAGTATTCAAAATCTAAGTTTGGTCAAGCTCTTTCGAATGGCACCAACTACGATTAAATCGGTCAAGCAGTTCGAAAGTTATAAGAGGATCACACACACACACACACACACACACACACACACACACTGGGGCAGAAGAGATACTGCTACCGTGGGCGCGTCTCCCCGAGCGGATGGGAGAACGCTCGCTGTCCTTGGATGACACTTAATCTCTTAGTTGATGAGGTACAGCGGGTAGGGAGCCAAGCAAAATAACCAAACAAAATACGCTCCCGTGGACAAAACTCCCCTTTAATGGGTTGGTCGCACTAACTGACCTAACAAGACGATCGTTCTCTGCTGTGACCCACTGGGAGTGACCGGAACCTGTATCGTAGTTTCCGACGATGCAGGCCACGGCTGATGTGAGCTTGTTCTCTACCGAGGTGTGAGTTGCAGCAGTGGATCAGGAGCCAGCTACTTCGGGCCTTGATCAGGAAGTACGCAGTGAGTGTTAGAGATCGGAATCTTCACCGCCTTGAGCGAGTCTAGTCCGTCCGTGTATGGGACTGGCTAAGTGTCGGGTAGGCCTCAGCGAACGGGGGTAGGAGTACTATCTCCGAGGGGACACCCGTTCCTAGTTATGGCAACCCGCTCCACTCCGTACGATGCGCTGGTAAACTAAAAAGTATGAGTAATGCACAGGAAACAAACAAGAGTGAAAACGGGCCTCATGCCCAGCAAGACGCACTGCTACTTAGTGCAAAGATGAAGAGGACAGATGCGCTGGCACATCTGGAGAAGCTAGTCTGTGGACTGCAGGACTTTCTCCAAACCAAGCAAAATGTCCACAAGGAGATCAAGTCGAAGTCGACGAACATCTGCAGTGCCCTGAGAAGGTTCAAAAAACTGGACCAAGAATGGCAGGAAATCCAACAACAACACGGTAATATCGTGATGAAGACGAGTGTGACAGCGGTTCCACCAGCAAAAGCCGACACGTTTGTCGAGGAGATGGACACAGGTGGCGAAGGTGACGTCGAGTCAGTTGTCGGAGACGGAGAGGAAACTGGAACTGAAATCAGGCCTGGGAAAAGGAAAGAACGAAATTCCCCAGACTCAATGACCAGCCGTACTAAGAAGAAGCAGGACCTTAAACCAAGTCCCCCCCGAAAAACGCGGTAACACAGAACGGCGGAAAAAAGGAGGTGAATGAATGGCAAAAAGTCCAGTCAAGGAAGTCCAAGAGAGAGCAAGCAGTAGAAAAGCTCCAGAAGCAACCGCCGGAAGAGTCCAGGCCAGAGCCTAATCGGAAAGAACCGCGCAAACGGATTAGGCCGGACGCACTGATCATCCGCCCTGCAGAGACGGCAAAGTATGCTGAAATTCTGAAGCGAATAAAGCAGGACGTCCCTGACGAACAGGTCCGTACTACAGTGGATAAGATCCAAAGAACTAGGACCGGGAGCTTGCTGATTACGCTTTCGAGGAAGAGCGCTGACCGAGGCCAAGCCTTACAGAAGACCATCGCGGACATCCTCCAAGAAGACGCGAAGGTAATCTGCAAAGGGCCACAGGAAGACGTCGAAATCCGAGATCTTGACGGTACCACAACCAAGGAGGATATTCAGGCTGCATTGCAAACGGAAATCGGAGAAACCTGCGAGATACCACTAGGGACAATTAAGATTCATAAGGCCTACAGAGGTACTCAGACAGCTGTTGTGACACTACCAGCAGCTGCAGCGCGCAAGATATTGGCAGGAAGCGGTAAAGTCCGGATCGGCTGGACCAACTGCCGAATCAGAGCTACGAGGAGACCAATCCAATGTTTCAAGTGCTGGCACTTTGGACATCTTGGATCCCAGTGCAAGAGCAATGTGGATCGGTCTAAGCTATGTATTAGGTGCGGACAAGAGGGACACAAGATTGCTGAATGCAAAAACCCAGCGAAATGTGTATTATGCGCGGATCAAAGTGCGGAGAACTCGGCTCATCATGCCGGCGCATCCAGGTGCCCAGTATTTAAAGAGGCACTCAGAAGATAACAAACAAACAGACATGAAGATATTGCAGCTAAACCTAAACCATTGCGAAGCTGCACATGATCTGCTTATGCAAACAACAAAGAGAACTAGAGTTAGACTTAGTAATGATAGCAGAGCCATATAGATACCTGAATACCCAGCCTTGGGAATCTGACAGCACCACCAAGGCTGTCATCTGGTCTTGTGGTAAGCATCCCTTCAGAGTGTAGTTAACAATGATAATGCCGGCTTTGTAGCAGCAACAGTTAACGGCATCCGTTTCTACAGCTGTTATGCACCACCTAGCCTATCCATTGTTGAATTCACTGAATTCTTGGACAAACTGACCGAGGACGCCAAGCAGCATTATCCGGTCGCGATTGCCGGTGACTTCAACTCCACACACACACACACACACACACAGACATACAGACATACGGAAATACGGACATCAATCAGGAAAGCTTCCTAGGACCTCAAAACGTCAAGATCTGATGAGAACTCAATTTTCGAAAAACGGAGTAAAACCGATAACTTCCCGAATTTTGGAAATTTTCAATTTTCTTAGAGGAAAGTTAAAAATAAAACATTAAAGGTCTCTCCAATAATTGTATTGAATTTTTTGAGTAGTTTTGGTTTACTGCTAACGAACGGTATTTAATAAATAGTGTAGATAAGGAATATTAATTATTTATTATAAGATTTTAAATCTAATTAATTGATTGTAAACAAAAGAGATATCAAATGTTTTTCGATACAAAAAAAAACAATTAATTAAAGGCTTTCTAATAATTCAATTCAACTTTTTGAATACTTTCGGTTTACTGCTGACGAACAGTATGAAATAAATAGTATAGATTAAGTATAATCATTAATTATTCTGAGCTTCTGAATATTATTATTTTAATTGTAATCAAATGAGATATTATATGTTTATTTTATGAAAACAAAAAATAAAAAAAGAGACGGTTTCATCAAAAATTGAATTAAATTTTTTGTTTTTTTTTGTTTACTGCTAACGAACAGTATGAAATAAATAGTGTAGATATGGTATATTAATTATTAATTCTAAGATTTTAAATCTAATTAATTGATTGGAACTGAAAGAGATATTGAGTGTTTTTTCGATGCAAAAAATAATTAATCAAAGGCTTTTTTGAATAGTTTCGGTTTACTGCTAACGAGCAGTATTGAATAAATAGTATAGATGAGGTATATTCATTATTTATTCTGAGCTTCTAAATATTATTATTTTAATTGTAATCAAATGAGATATTATCTGCTTTTTTTATAAAAACAGAAAATAAAAAAAGAGACGGTCTCTTCAATAATTGATTTGAATTTTTTATTTTTTTTTTTTTTTTGGTTTACTGCTGACGAACAGTAAGGAATATTTAGTGTAAACGAGGTATATTAATTATTTATTCTGAGATTTTAAACCTTATCATTTAATTGTAATCAAAAAAGATGTCAAAGGTTTCTTCTATAAATAAATTAAAAATTGACTGTTTCTCCAATATTTCAATTGAATTTTTTGAGTAATTTTGGTTTACTGCTAACAAACGGTATTTAATAAATAGTGTAGATAAGAAATATTAATTATTTATTTTAAGATTTTAAATCTAATTAATTGATTGTAAACAAAACAGATATCAAATGTTTTTTCGATACAAAAAAAAAACAATTAATTAAAGGCTTTCTAATAATTCAATTCAACTTTTTGAATACTTTCGGTTTACTGCTGACGAACAGTATGAAATAAATAGTATAGATTAAGTATATTCATTAATTATTCTGAGCTTCTGAATATTATTATTTTAATTGTAATCAAATGAGATATTATATGTTTTTTTTTATAAAAACAAAAAATAAAAAAAGAGACGGTCTCTTCAATAATTGAATTGAATTTTTTATTTTTTTTTTTGGTTTACTGCTGACGAACAGCAAGGAATATTTAGTGTAAACGAGGTATATTAATTATTTATTTTGAGATTTTAAACCTTATATATTTAATTGTAATCAAAAAAGTTGTCAAAGGTTTCTTCTATAAAAAAATTAAAAATTGACTGTTTCTCTAATATTTCAATTGAATTTTTTGAGTAATTTTGGTTTACTGCTGACGAACAGTATGAAATAAATAGTATAGATAAGGTATATTCATTATTTATTCTGAGCTTCTGAATATTATTATTTAATTATAATCAAATAATGGGGGCCATACCAGCGTCATGGAAGGTCTCTAACACTGTGTTAATTCACAAGAAAGGAGACAGAAATGACCTGTCCAACTGGCGGCCTCTCGCGATGGGCAATACAATTTACAAATTGTTTGCCGCCTTGATTGCTGACCGCATCACAGGCTTTGTGATCGCTGGACAGAAGCTAACCCCATTCCAAAAGGGTTTCCTGCGCCATGAGGGGTGCTTAGAGCACAAAAACGTTGTTCAATAAAGATTAAAAGTCTACATGATTTATATATTGAAGTGTGTGTGTGTGTTTTCCTTGAGGGGGGGGGGAAGAATCCTTTTTACGGATTCTAGGCATAGCTGTTTGACCTGGATATGTGGCGACTCGACGCAGCGTCATACGAAAACTCGACGCTGACGCCCCTACCCACTAAACCCTAAACCCCTTTCTCTTCTATCCTCTGATCCCCCATGGTACCGCCGTAAGGCATTTCTTCGCAGGGGGAGGAATTAGCTGCCGCTCTTCCTTCTGGTGGCTAAGATTTTATTTCTTCCTTCTAGATTCTGTCTTTCGCTCTTTTCTTCTCAATGGATCGCAACTCTGTAAGCACTTTTGTAGCAAAAGTGCTTGTGGCGTTCCAGGCAGCTTCTGACGACAACATTACTATTGACTCTGGTTGGGTTCTCTTTTTCAGAATCTTCTCTAATTCATCACGCTGTTGGTTGAAACGTGGACACACAAAGAAAACATGCTCCGCATCTTCATTGACCCCTGGACAGGACGGGCACTCTGGGGTATCATCGTGCTTAAAGTGGTGAAGATACTTCCGGTAACATCCGTGTCCTGATAACATCTGCGTTAAATAATAGTTGATCTCACCGTGACTCCGGTTGAACTACACATCAATCCGAGGTATGAGGCGGTACGTCCACCGACTTTTCTCTGCAGCATTCCACTCCTGTTGCCATCTTGCGATGCTGTATTGCCGTTCTTCCCTTCTAAGTTCTTCAGGGCTCAGTGTGGTTGACCTTTTTCGTTGATATAGGTTCCGTCTGTCCTCAGCTAGGACTCTGAGAGGCAGAGTACCGGAAATAACACGCACTGCTTCCTCTGATATTGTGCGGAAGGCGCTAGCTACTCGTAGGGCACTCAGTCGATATACTGGTCCAGCCTTTCTCCATGATTCTTGCGTCTTTAGTGCGTCGGCCCAAATGGATATTCCGTAAGTGAGCACCGATGTGACTACTGATGACAATAATAGCCTCCTGCTCTGCTTTGGGCCTCCGACGTTCGGCATCAGTCGTGCGAGACTAGCCCTCACTACTGACGCTTTGGCACTGACATGTTCCCCTTGCTGCTTGAAGTTGAGTCGGGCATCAAGCATCACTCCCAAATATCGGATATAAGGTTGTGATGTGATTTCTTGTTCGCCGACTTTCAGCTTAATGGTCTCTACTACTTTTCTGCTGGTAATAAGCACTGCCTCATTCTTGTGTTGCGCCAGTTGCAGGTTCACTGCGTCCATCCACCGGTTAACGCGCTCAAAAGTAAGATCGAACATATGGTTTATCTCGTCAAGGTGTTTGGCAACGATCACTACGGCTACGTCATCTGCATGTGCTACGAGTTTGACGTTTCTTGGCAGAGTTAGTCTTAATAGACCGTCATACATAATATTCCACAGGAGTGGGCCTAGAACTGAACCTTGTGGTACACCTCCAGTAATATCATACTCCCTCGGACCGTTCTTCGTGTCATACTTCAGGACCCTGTTTTCAAAGTAGCTTACTACGATCTTAAGAAGGTATTCTGGTACATTCTTCTCTTGGAGGGCCTGCATGATGCATTCCCAATTGGCGGAGTTGAAGGGGTTTCTGATGTCTAGAGTCGCCACCAGGCAATACTTCTTCGTTCCACCCTTCCATCTGGTTCCTTCGATTGCTTCCTTGGCCGTATCAACAACCAGTTTGATTGCGTCCAGGGTTGATCGTCCTTTCCGAAATCCATACTGATTGTCTGCCAGGAGTGGGTCGACTACTGCTTCAATTCTCTGGTGAATTATGCGTTCAAATATCTTACCCGCTGTATCTAGCATGCAAAGTGGGCGGTAAGATGACAGTTCATCCGGTGGCTTTTTCCCTTTAGGAAGCAGCACTAACCGTTGCTGTTTCCACTTTCGAGGAAAAATCCCTTCTTTGAGGCAGGTGATGTAAACATCCAGGAATAATGCCGATGCTGCCTTTATAGCTGTTTTTAAGGCAATATTAGGGATTCCGTCTAATCCTGGTGCTTTATTATTCCCTACGCGGTTGCAAGCCTCCGTCAGTTCTTCTTCCGTGACAAGTGGAATGTCCTCCAGTTCGCCTTGAGCTAACTGGTAATGAAGCTCGCGTTGCTGCGGAAACAGCGCGGTAACGATTCTCTGCAGAAGTTGTGGGCATGTGGGTGCCGGCATTTGTTTGACTTTTAGGTGAGTCATGACCACCTTGTACGGTCTACCCCACAGGTCTTTGTCCACCTTGTTGATGAGCTCTTTCCAGCATTGCCTCTTACTATCCTTGATGGCTTTGTTCAATGATCGACGGGCTTTTTTGTACTCTGCGACCAGCTCCGCAGAATTAGGTCGTCGATAGCCACGCTGGGATATTCTTATTTTCTTTAGACACTCTTTCCGAAGAACGCTGATGTGGTCGTTCCACCAGTGTACTGCCGGGCGTTGGCTTATGCTGCGTTTCCGGACCATACTTGCGTCACAGGCCTGGACAACTCTTTTCATCAGGTCCTTGGTCATTTCTTCTGCGAATCCAGTAGTAATCGGTTCACTATTCAGGGCTATTACCAATGTACTTGTGTCAAAAGACTTCACTTTCCATCCAATGGTATTGAGTGACTTGATTGGTCTTTTTGTATTCCGGCCATGTGATATTTCCCAGAGAATTGCCTTGTATATTGGAGACTAAAATACGCTGAATCTTATTTTTTTAAGTTCACGGTGAGAAATTTCCATTATTTTTTATTCTGCATGGATTTTAGATATTACAATGGTGCATATTACTAGTGAACCTTATTGACTCAGAATAAAATTTTACAATGGCCCATAGTAATTTCCGAAACAAATGAAATCAGACATAGTAAATGGTAGAAATTGAAATGTACCATAGTAAAATGAAATATGCAATAATTTAAATTTCCGAATGTACTATAGCAAAAAAATAAGAAAACGTTTGTAAAAATAAAAAATTTTAGAGTAAAAAATGTTTTTAGCAATCAAAAAAAATATCAAACCAAACAAGATTTTTTTTGTTTGCAATAATTTTTAAAAATATTTTTTTAAAATATAGTTTTTTTTATTTTTTTTTTTCATTTTTAACAATGAATGTAGGATTTATTTTGGCAGTTAATTTTATTATGAATAATGATAAACACAATATATAACTTTTAAATTATTTTTTATTATTATTAGAAGTGTCGGTTGCAGGTTAACCATCAAATGTTTGTTTTCATTTTAATTTTTCACGATAAATTATTAAATATTTTATTATTTATGAATCTTACAAATTTTCATTAACTATTCATGTGTTGATGGATTTATAAGCTAATATTTATTTAAAACTTAATGTTTATTGCAATTTTCATAACACCGTTAACCACTACTGATAGCGTCTGTAGACTTATGTTGACAAAACAAAGCAGCACGAAAAAATGAAAGAGCGCGCGTCGCGACTGACGCGCATACGTTTACTATGGGACATTTGAAAATTTCATAGTCACAATTCTAAATTTAAACCGAGTACACGTAACTAAATGTGAAACTTTTTTATAAATTTTTATTGTCGACTGAGCAACAGAAATTTTACTATGGAACTATGATGAAAAGTTTTAAGCACACTAACAGTTTTTGTTCTGTCAGTTTACGAAAATTTTTTATATATGTTTATGTAACAGTTGCATGGTCAAATTTACTATGGTCCCTAGTAAATATTGATTGGTACAATATGATATTCTTAAATTTTTATGGTAATATTTTGAATTGAGTCATTAAGGTTCAGTCTTATTATGTATGCATAGTAAATTTCTACAGAAATTTCTCACCGTGTTGTTTTCTAAGTAAATAACAAAAATTTTTTTTTATTTTTTGGGGGCAAAATGGGGTACCCCCTGAAAAAGTGAAAAAAAAATAGTATATACTACTATAGTATATTACACATCTAGGGCAGTAAAATAAGAAATGTCTCAGATCACATGTAATTGTTGTCCGAGGCGAAGCCGAAGTCAATAAACATGTGATCTGAGGCTTTCTTATTTACTGCCCGTGGTGTGTATACTATTTTTCTCCTCGACGGAGGCGGAAAGCGGCATTTTCGTTTAGCGCAGCGGGAGGAAAATTGACGCTTTCCGCCCGGAAGTGAGAAAACTATATTTTAGAAAGCTGAAAGAGCTTTTTGGAAAAAAAAATTTTTTTACGAAATTTCGGGAGTACCCCATTTTGCCTATGCCACCTCGTTTTGCCCCCCCCCCCTTCCCCTATATATACAAATTTAATATTTACAATTAACAATTCAACTGAAGGCGGACGTATAAAAACAGCAAGGCTGGACCACGTATGTGTGTGAATGAGTGTTTTTTGTCTATTCTCTTTTTATTAATAAAGATTTAAATCAACAAGATAATGTTTTTGAGTGCGAGTGTGTGAATGATTAACATTTATTGTGAAATTTGATTCGACTGGGTTCTTCGAATATTTTATATGGTTTAACCATAGGTACTTTTTTCTTCAAAAAATTCAAGGCAATACATGTAAAAACACGGCTGGGTCGACAGTATATTTAATATACTTATAACATATTTTATATCGATTATTTATGAGTACTTTTAATCTAGACTAACGTTACTACTTTGCTCAATTAATGAAATATTCAATATTGATTAATTATAAAAGTGTTGTTTATTTTTAAACTTTTTTGAATAAAAGAAATACATTAAAATGTTGTTATTATTTAAATAATATTTATTTTTGTTGATCATTTGAATAATAATTGTTCGAATAATAATTCTATTTCAAAAGTAAAATCTATGAATAAATAAATGTATTTAAATCCTAAATTGTTAGTAAAAATTAACAATTAAAATTATTATTAATATTATTTAAATTTTAAATAAAAGAAAAAAAAGTTTATATACACGTATATTTCATTTAAATATTGGCGCTTACTTGAAGTACTACTAGCGCCACATTACGCTCATAAGAAACACAGCGCCGTAACTTGGGCAACTTGGCTATTTCGGAAAAAAATTAAAAAAC